>NC_142796.1:89016578-89266169 GCF_049724085.1 Artemia sp. Qi Xiang Cuo
GCCACAGCGCATCCCCGTGGCACTTCTCGGGGCCCGCATCGCTTCCCGCGATGCTTCTCGAGCCCGTGGTGCTTCCCTGACTCGTGTCACATCCCCCGGCACTTCCCTAACCTTGCCCCACAGCACTCCCCGGACCCATCGGCGCATTCCGGGCTCCGGGCTCCCAGCCATTTACATAATGTCCGCCAAAATCCATATTGTTAGACTACATAAGACCAAGTTTCTCTCTAATTCCGTTCTACAGGTTCGGTGAACTCTTCATTAGCTCACAATTATTGTAGGCCACCATGCCAGTGTTCCGATTTCCAAGACCGAACTTCAGACATGGAAACAGTACAATTAAATGCTGTAAACCGTTAACTCAGTACATTTTCAACAATGTTTCCCCATCACTAAAATATTGGCAAGGGTTTTTAAGATTGAAGGCTATTTTAAAATATCCTTGCACAAATTACGGGATCTATATGTGACAGATAGATAAATGTGAATAATCTCGCAGTTTCTTTTCTCTTCAAACTTTGTGATATTCAATTGTGAAAAATAGGGGATTTTGAGTTTCAAATGGTGAGCGTTCTGGTTTTAATCTGTATTGAGCATGCCTTGTTTGACGCATTTAAAGTATTAACGCTATTTTTTATCTTTCCATATCCTTTTACGATAGCTGGTATTTACCCTACCCCCAGAAAAAACAGCCCACGGAAAATAACCCCCACGGAAAATAACCCCTGAGAAATGACATGGAAAAATACCCCCTCCCCACAGCGAAAGATATCGCATCCTTTTGAATCTGAGAATTACAGCTCACTGAGCCGTTCAAAAGCCGGCCTATATAAGTCAGCCTAGTTTCTTATTTTTAGGCATTTCTAGACATGGGAAAATACCCCCTCCCCCCCACCGAAAGAAATCTCGTACTTTTGAATCTGAGAAATAAGACTCATTGAGACGTTCAAATGCCGACCAAGTTTGTATATGTATCAAACCCAAAGAAAAAAAGACCAGGCACAATAACCCCCAAGCCCCATAATCACGGAGACCAGACCTCGACAAATATCCCCTCCCCCCACCGAAAGATATCGCGTCCTTTTGAATCTGAGAAATACGACTCACTGAGCCGTTCAAAAGCCGACCTAGTTTGTATATTTATCAAACCCCCAGACAAACAACCCACGGAAAATAACCCCCAGGGAAAATATCCCTGAGAAGAGACATGGAAAACTACCCCCGCCCCCCACCGAAAGCTATCGCGTCCGTTTGAATCTGAGAATTAAGACTCACTGAGCCGTTCAAAAGCCGGCCGAGGTTGTATATTTATAAAACCCCCAGAAAAAAAAAACAGCCCACGGAAAATAACCCTCACGGAAAATATCCCTGAGAAAAGACATGGAAAAATAACCCCGCCCCCCACCGAAAGATATCGCGTCCTTTTGAATCTGAGAATTACGACTCACTGAGCCGTTCAAAAGCCGGCCTAGTTTGTATATTTATCACACCCCCAGAAAAACAGCCCACGGAAAATAACCCCCACGGAAAATACCCCTGAGAAAAGACATGGAAAAATACCCCCTCCCCCCACCGAAAGATATGGTAAAAATGCTATTCAATTTACGCATAATAAAGCAATGTATCTTTTTTCTTAAACCCACCCCCCTTACTTTTCACGCGAAGAACCAGTGTGTTTTCACCGTACACTGTAGGTGTTCGTCTTGAGGCCTTGTCCACCCCCCCCCGTTCACCAATGTCCTAAAAATATTGTTAGGCATTAATGTTGGAAATAACTCATTTCCTTGCTTCCATACCACATAGAATTACGCAAAGCCTGTAAGCACACACGGTTAATTAACAATAATGTCTCTTTTCACGCGAAACTAACTTTCTCCGAGAAACCCTTTGGTTAAGCCGCTATCCAAATTCTTGTATATTTATCAAAGCCGGATGTACTTTAAAGGGGTGTCAGTAATTATCAGATATTTAAATCATTGCGAGAAATCTGTAAGTCAAGCCATAGCAGACTGTATATTAAGGGAATGACAGAAAGTTGACAATTGCTTTTAGATAAGATACGGAATTTATCAAAAACAGAATTAAGGTCGTAAACAGAGGGGGAGGAAGGATGGGGTTTACGTAACGAAAAAAGAGCGTATTTTACACTTTTTATCGAGTATAAACATCATATAGGGACGTTTGTATAGGGGGAGGGGGTTTTACCCGAATATAGTAGAGGGTGACCACGGAAAACAATTTTATTTTGAAAATAAAAAATGAAAACAGAACTTACATTGCTAATTGTGGCTGCCAAGGCTTCAAGTTCATCAATAATATCCATTTTAGTTGCTTACACGGTGTCAAAATACTTTCTGATAATTGAATCACATTGCATGTCCGTTATATACGAAATCTCAAGGGTGAATGGTTATGTAATGGGGAAAATCATATGTAAGCACGTCTCTGATTGGCTGAGAAGGAGGATGTATCCGACTCGTTGATTGGCTGAGAAGGAAACACGTGATCTAACTGTTTCCGGGAATGTCATAACATTTGGCTTGAACAACAACATTAAATACTATTTCTGGATCATCCATAAAACAGACATGAAAAACATCAAATAAATCGAACAAAACACATAACCATCCATGAAACAGACATGAATTGCTGTTGACATCCATAAATGTGACAAAGGTCCTGTTTTTTCATTCTCGCTGACAAAAACCATTAAAAATCCATGAATTGCTGTTGACATCTATAAATGTGACAATGTCCCTGTTTTTCAAATTCTCACTGACAAAAACCATAAAACATCCATAATTTGATTTTGACATCCTAGAAAAACATCAAATAAATCGAACAACACACATATCCATACATGAAAACAACCATAAATGTGACAAAATTCATGGTTTTCCAAGTGAGAAAATTCCTGTTTTTTCATTCTCACTGAGAAAACCATAAACCACGTGGTAATGTTCGGACCTCCTGACCCCTCTCTACTGCAGTATCCAAATTCTTGTTTGTAGTGAAACTATATTTGTCTTGAACAACTTTAGAAAGAACTAATAAATTAAACTAAATATTTTATGTATAATGATATTAATTGCAGGAAGCTCATCAGTTCAATATTTTACTATAATTTTAATGTTTATTTTCAATATTAAGTACAAAAGAAAATATTTTTAATAAAATTGGTTTTCAGTAAAGTGCCAATGACGGAGTATGTTTAAGACTTTTACAGTGAGAGAAAGAGGCGACACCCAAACTCTTGTTTCTAGAGATTTTTTTTCGTTTCAAGCTTGATCTGCATATTCAATTTAAGTCTCTCTCGTTTTAAGATTTATTTATTCATTTACATTAATATACTGTATATTGCATGTTTATTTGCACTGATGGCTTATTTAATTTCTGTTCGTCTTAAGTTTCATTTACACTTCAATAGCAAAATATTTTTTTCGTTTTAAGCTTGATTGTTACATTTAATCTAAGCATTACTCGCTTTAAGATCTATTTATTCATTTATATTATCACTTGTTGTATGTTTTTTCCTATGATTGTTTATTTAATTTCTGTTCGTTTTGGGTTTCATTTATTCTTTAATAGTAAATTCTGGTCGTTTTGAATTTGAGTCTCAACAGGTATTTGTATCTGCTAACTGGCCTTTACTAAAATGGCCTTTACTTTTTTTTGAAAAACTTATTTTTCGGGTTTTTTTTTATTAATTCCAGGTAAGATAGGGTAGCTCCTCCCTCAAGATGAAATCTGTCCTTCAGAAATTTTATGACCTTAATGTTCGAGATATTAAGATCAGAGAACTGGAACTGTCCGAGCAGGAATGGTTGATTCTTCAGAGCATATGTAACTATTTGTGCTCTTTCGAAGAGGCAATTAAAAGTGCCAGTAGACCTAAATACACAACATCGAGCAAAGCGTACATGCTGGTGAAGGGGCTGGTAAGCTTCTGCCAGCCAAAACTGCTGAACCATCTCGAAAATTGTCTCAAGGATTAGCTATTAGTACAGTTGAAGACGTACTTCGTTCACAACCTTAAATTCAAATTGGAGCTTTATCAATGTGCAGCTCTCTTGATTCATTTGCCTATAAATGATTTTGGTGGACAGAATGATGGCCTGACAGTCACTCGAAGCTTACTTAGCAGCTCATGTGAGCCCGCTCCTTTAGGTGAGAGTAGAAACATAAAGGAACCAGAGAGTCTGAGTGAAGTTGGTGACTGCTTTCCCGGTTTTAAAAAACAAAACAGTATTAACACCCTCTGTCCAAAGATTAGATCTACGAGGAGAGTTCCCGTCTATCTTGAGGAGCGCCGACGAATTGGCCAGTCGGTAATTAACTTTTTTTTATAATTAGCTAGCTCTTGTAACTAATCTTTTCTCAGCTAAGAAGAAGCTCTAGTCTAACTCCAAAATATCCTTTGGAGATAGAGAACCTGGAGCTCAGAATTTACTTTAAAATTGGTCCTAAACACAGCAAGAAGCTTGCAGTACCGTTAACTTAGATCTTGGAACAAAATTAGTAAGGTCAGGGAGTTTGCAAATAACTCGAAAAGGGGTTTATAGTCCAAGTCAGTAGAAAAGGTTGCTCTAGTGATTTATCAGTGTCCGTATCTAACGAACCTTAGACATCATGGATGCAGCAGTTGCTGATACCGAGTGAAGACCAAATCTCGGCCCATATTTACCGAAAATAAAAAAATAAATTTTTAGAAAACTATTCCATGCAAAAAAATTATTTGAGGGTAATTCAGGAATGCTAACTATTACCCATGCCAAACTTCAAGTAACTCTTGAGGACGCAAACAAATTTCCAGTTATTACCGAAAAAAAAACAGAGACCTTCCTAAAATGGCGTTCGATCGAAATAAAAAGGAGGAATACCGAAATTTAATCAGAGGAGTACAGTCCTCCACCCCAAAAACCAAAGAAGAGTGTGTTTTCGCATGGATAGCACTGATGTGTCTCCTTTATCTTTTTTTCTCCTTCTTCTTTTTCCCCCAAATGCTAGCGGGTCATTGGATGAACGTAAAGGGACTATTGAGGGCCAGTGTTGCCAACGCTTTGAAATAATCTGTACCAGTTTTCCGATTAAAATGGTACCGCAAGAAAGTAATTGGTACCACCGGAACAGCAAGTTAAAAAATTTGCCCTAACAATAAGAAAAATTTCAATAAATTAAAAGTTGGAGCAGATAATTGAGTCAAAAAGGAGCAAGTAAAACCTGAATGTAAAGGGAAATCTGATTGTACCAAAAATTTCTAAATGTACTACACTGTGCCAGTAAGACCTCTAAATTGTATCAAAAACGGTACAATTGTACCGCATTGGCAACGTGAAGGTTCTTTCGAAAAATTCCATCCACAGTTAGTACTATTTTTGTAAATTGTTGTCAATAGCGCCGGTTTAAGATGTTTTTTCAACCTTCCACTGTGCCACTTACCAGACTTGTCGTTCTTTTAGTTAACTGATCCGCTCGACTTTTAGAGCCAGAATCACACCTGGGAGCTGACAGCACGTGATCTTGATCATCTCGTGGTCCCTGCCGCGAGTGTACCCAGTGAGCACTGTAGCTGGTTTCTTTGTTCGCAATCAATGTGCGACTACAACTGCCAGCACCCTTGAAACAAGAATGTTTCTATGTGACAAGTTCAAAGTTTGAACGTGTTACTTAGGAAGAAGTTTGAACCTCAAAACTGGTTGGATAAAAAATGTATTGATCATAGTGCAAAATGCATATTAGCAATGAATTATAGTGTAGTTTGTTTCCATTTCATTCGGAGCTGTTATGCTTTTGTATTTGAAAGACAAGTTTCTTCTTTTCATTTTGCATTCCATTGTTCAACATCTTGAGGTGACAAGAATGAAATAGTGCTGTGCCCAGGTCCTCTAATACGTTTTAGAATCGCCCTTGCAGTCAGGGTCGTATCGTAGACGCATTTAGTCAATTACAAAAGAAAGGGACTAGTGGATTTGGGATGGTTTCATAGTGATTTATTTACGCTAGCTTGGAAATTGCAGCATATAATCTCGTCCAGTGCATATGACAGGGTGCGACGCCCTAAAAAAGAGGAAGGTACAAGAAAAAAAAATAGATGTTCTTTCTATAAAAGCAGCATTTTTCTGTTTTTCCAAAAAAAAGAAATAGAACAGAAAGCAGAAAAGGGTCATCTGTTTTTGACGGACCTGTTTCTGTTTTTTTTTCGTCGGTTTTTTCCTGTTTGTTTTTTCCTGGAAAACAGAAACAGTGCCGAGGCTTACGTCAGTGTTTATCCCATCACTACTTAATTAGATTCTTTCACTTATGAGTTTTTTTTCTCTCTTTCTCTGTTGTTTTTTTCTCCTTTGTTTGAAAATTCTTTCATGCGTTAATCTATATTTGGTTTCCATGAGTATTCTATTTCGATTTGCGTCATATTTTTTTATATACTACTCAACGTATTATACAGTTGTAAAGTGTAGGTGAAAAATAAATAATAATAATAAAGGAAGAACAAATGCCTTGACTTAATGCTCCTGCTGGTGGTCCAGCGTAGGGAGACACGTAACTCTTGGCCCCCAATCAGAACAGTCTTGTGCAAGCAAGGCTGCTATTTATAGATCAGTACCAATCATTGAGAGGTACTGGACTTCCAGCTATGGACAGAGGGATCAAACTAAAAATTATGCTGGTGGATGTTTTTGCTGGCGTGCGGATCAAGAGACCGAACCATCGCAGAGTTCGTAAGAACAAATGGCGGTAGTTTTAAATCTACTTTAAAAGAGAACTCGAATTTTGGCATCTTTTTGGATTGGATACAAGATAGATAAATTATCTCATTACTTTCAATAAACAAATCAGTTAGAGTTATTGATTCAATTAACTGACTGAATTCATAAAATTAAATTGAAAAGTTTCATTAATCATAGACAGCGCGCTAGCGCTGCCTAAGTAAAGAACGATGTGGGCACAATGTGTTTTTTTTTTTCTCCATACCCGGGCCCTTCGTATCGAAGGAGTTATCGTAGAAACTTCAAAAAGGGCTCATTAGATTGAAAATTGGAGTGGCTAGTGCCCTTTTTAATAGTCGAAAGAGATCGGAGGGCAAATAACCCCCCCCCACGCCCATCATTCCCACAAAAACATCCAATCAAAATTTTGAGATAGCCATTTTGTTCAGCGTAGTTGATATTCAAATAGAAA
The DNA here is from genome assembly GCF_049724085.1 of Artemia sp. Qi Xiang Cuo. Lineage (NCBI taxonomy): Eukaryota > Metazoa > Arthropoda > Branchiopoda > Anostraca > Artemiidae > Artemia > Artemia sp. Qi Xiang Cuo. Next base: position 89,023,758 of record NC_142796.1, read on the forward strand.
ATATGTTTTTGAAAAGGACACTCCCGCACAACCCTCGGTGCAAGGGTTTTAAGTTATGCCCTGAGGGCATATAAGAACGATGTTGGCACAATGTACTATTTTTTTTTTTTTTTTTTTAGAGCAGGGCACTTCATATGGAAGAGGTCGTCGTAGAATCTTCAAAAGGAGCTCATTCGATTGGAAAGTGAGAGTTCTAGTGCCCTTTTTAATATTCGAAAGTGATTGGAGGGCAACTAGCCTCCTCCCCCCACGCCCATCATTCACCCAAACACATCCAATCAAAATTTTGAGATAGCCATTTTGTTCAGCGTAGTCGATTTCCACATATAAAATGTTTTTGAGGAGTACACTCCCCCAAAACCCTCAGGGCAAGGGTTTTAAGTTATGCCCTTGGGGCATATAAGGTTTCTATAGAAGGCGTTGTCGTAGAAACTTCAAAGGGGGCTCATTTGATTGGAAATTAAAGGGCTAATGCCATTTTTAATAGTCGAATGTGATTGGAGGGCAACTAGCCCCCCCCCGCGCCCATCAGTCCCCCAAACAAATCCAATCCAATCAAAATTCAATCACATCCATCCAATCAAAGATAGCCATTTTGTTCAGCGTAGCTGATTTCAAGATAGAAAATATGTTTTTGAGGAGGACAATCCCCCACAGCCCATAGGGCAAGCGTTTTAAGTAATGTCCTGGGGGCATATAATGTTTTTATAGAAGGTGTCGTCATAAAAACTTCAATACAGCCTCAATGAGTTTGACATTCAATGAGCTAGTGCCTTTTTTTGTAGTTATAAGTAATCTGAGGAAAACTATAACACCCCCCAAGTCTAGCCGCCCTGACAAACCATTCAATCAACATTTTGAGAGAGTCATTTTTTTACGCTGCATTGATTTCCCAATAAAAAATATGTTTTTGAGGAGGACACTCCCCCAAAGCCCTCAGGGCAAGGGTTGTAAGTTATAACCTGGGGGCATATAAGGTTTTCAAAGAAGGGGTTGTCGTAGAAAATTCAAAAAAAGCTCATTCGATTGGAAATTCAAAGGGCTAGTGCCCTGTTTAATCGTCGAAAGTGATTGGAGCGCAGCTATCCCCCCCCCCCCCCCACGCCCATCATTCCCCCAAACACGTCCAATACAAATTTTGAGATAGCTATTTTGTTCAGTGTAGTCGATTTCCAGATAGAAAATACATTTTTGAGGAGGACACTCCCCCACAACCCTCAGGGCAAGGAGCCCTGGGGGCATATAAGGTTTTTTATTGAAATCTTTGTCGTAGAAACTTGAAAAAGGACTCATTCGATTTGAAATTCAAAGGGCTAGTACCCTTTTTAATACTCGAAAGTGATTTGAGGGCAACTAACCCCCTCTCACGCCCACCTTTCCCCAAAGCACGTCCAACCAAAATTTTAGATAGCCATTTAATTGAACATAATTGAAAGTTTTGGAAATTAGGTCTTTAAGGATGATAACCCTTCTCCCCCACAGTCCTCAGGGCAAAGTTTGTAAGTTATGCCCTGGGGGCACATAAAGTTTTTAATGAAAGGCAACTAGCCCCCCCCCCCCAACACCCATCATTCTCCCTACCACATGCAATCAAAATTTTGAGATCGTCATTTTGTTAAGCTTAGTGGAATTCCATATGGAAAATGTCTTTTTGAGGAGGACAATCCCCCACAACCTCAGGGTAAGGTTTCAAAGCTTTGTCCTGTGGGCATATAAGGCTTTTATAGAAGGTGTTGTCGTAGAAACTTCAAAGGGGGCTCATTTGATTGGAAATTCAAGGGCTAATGCCCTTTTTAATAGTCGAAAGTGATTGGAGGGCAACTAGCCCCCCCCCCCCCGCCCATCATTCCCCCCAACAAATCCAATCAAAATTTTGAGATAGCAATTTTGTTCAGCGTAGTTGATTTCCAGATAGAAAATATTTTTTGAGGAGGATACTCCCCCAAAACCCTCAGGGCAAGGGTTTTAAGTTATGCCCTGGGGGTATATATGGTTTTTATAGAAGTCGTTGTCGTAGAAACTTCAAAACAGGCTCATTCGATTGGAAATTCAAAGGGCTAGTGCCCTTTTTCATAGTCGAAAGTAATCGAAGGGCAACTAGCCCCCCCCCCCCCGCTCCACGCCCATCATTCCTCCAAACACATCCAATCAAAATTTTGAGATAGCCATTTTGTTCAGCGTATGCTAGTTGATTTCAAGATAAAAAATATGTTTTTGAGGATGGCACTCTCCCCCAACCCTCAGGGCAAAGATTTTAAGCTATGTCCTGGGGGCATTAGGGTTTTCGTAGAAAGTGTTGTCGAAGATACTTCGAGAAAGAGCTCATTCGATTTGAAATTAAAAGGGCTAGTGCCCTTTTTAATAGTCGAAAGTGATGTGATATTTTGTTGTTGTTGTTTAGACCAGGGCACTTCGTATCGAAGGAGTTGTCGTGGGAACTTCGAAAGGGGCTCATTCGATTGAAAATAGAAAGGGTTGATGCCCTTTTCAATAGTCGAAAGTGATTGGAGGGCAACTAATCCCCCTTCCACTCCCATCCTCCCATTATAGTTAAAAACCAAATGTTGCCTTAAGATTAAATCAAAATGCACTGTGATAATGCTAATTCCCAATAAGGCATCTCAGCAGTATTCCAAGAACGACTGAGGGTATTATGTTCACACTTTCGGGGCTACTTCTGCTCTTGAAATTTAACCAAATCAAAATAGCGTAAGTGTATCCAAGCTATGAAAGAAAGTAAACAGATTTTTTTGCGAATGGTATCAAATTTTCCATTTCAGATCAACTAGAGGAGGTATGAAACTAAATTACATAGTACTATTTGTGTCAAGGTTTTTAAAACGGTGTATGTTGTTAAAAATCGCGGAACAATTTTCTACAGCATACAAATAGCAGGCCAAACTATAAAGTCATAGGAAACGAAAATATTTAAATTATTATTTTCTTTTTCCCTGAAAAGACTATGTCAGTATAAAACGAACAGAAATTAATTAAAATAACTTTTTCCACAAAATAATTTTTTCAAAGAAAAGCAAAGAACTCCATTAAACAAAAAATGAGCAAAAATGAAATCAAATAATCTGCCAATCGTAAAACTATCACAAATCAGTATCGATAAATAAATGAAACCCAAAACGAACAGAAATTACAATAAATAACCGAGTCAAACTCAAAACGAGCAGAAACTAACATAAGCTGGGCGCAAAACTCCTATGCCTTCCCGAAGCTAAAACAAAATTTGCACTTTACTGAAAAAATACCAATGAATGTGCATTTTCAGTTTAATATACATATACTGATATTTAGTAATCAAAATGTTAATACTATTTGATTTATTAAAGTTATAAAAGTAAAAACATTTAGTAAACGACAAAGTTATAAAAGAAAACGACATCCGAAAAGCGACTTGCTTTTCGTTCGGCCCTAGATGGCTGCCTGTCAAGGACGATATTGGGCAATCTTTGAGATGCAATCAAAGAGTTGGGTATCCTAAACAACACGTAGGCAACTTCTCTAGAAAACATCTAGAAAGTCCACTCCCGTTTTTCGGACCGCCCACGCTTCAGAGCCATACCTGACCACTGTCATCACTGTAGCTACCAATATTCTAATTTTGGTTTGTAGACTTATATTACTATTCTTCCAAACCTTTTTTTCAACGGTGAAAAAAGACCATGGGCCTTAGCTAACCTACTAATGGCACCAATTTCGTTTGATTTCTGCGCCATTTTTGCAGTTTTGAGAGTCTACATATAGAATGATTTATTTTAGAAAAAATTGTAACAGTAATTTAGTCTTTACTAAACGGGAACTTGGATTAGTTCCTTGAATTGTAGTTATCTTTAAATAATCAATCTTAGCTTGAAGAATCAAATTCCATCGTAAATATTTGGCACTTACTGATGATAGCGACTAATTGGGACTAATTAGATAGCGACTAATTGGGGCCATTTTTGAGCTAATACACTAGTGATGCCATTTCGTCTGGGTTAATTGCAATATTAAAGAATTACAAAAATGCAGTAATGCATAAAAGAAAAATCAATCTTAGCAGCATTGTAATCTTCACCAATGGGATAATTCACTTACCATCATTCCGAGTTTTATTAGAATTTTCCCGAATAAGAATTGTGTTCTCCAAATTTTCCCTGGTTATTTGCGTTTGAAAATACGCGAACGTTAACACGAAACAGATCATTTTCGTTAAAGTTAATTTTTTGGGAAACTCCAGAAAATTTAGGGATAGTTGAGCAGACTTCGCTGAGCAGGTACTTAGATTAGTTATGGGAATTGTAACTAACCAATACTAGTCGTAACGGTATTATAGCGGTGAATAGTAATTAAAAAAAAATTATTACCGTAAGAAAATTAGGCTGAAAATAATTAAGACTGACTGTACGGTGAAGAGTAAAATTTATTCTAAATATTTTAAATTTGTTTAAATATTTTAAATTTCTATTTTAAATTAGACACAGGGGTCTAAACCAAACAAAACAAAATTATATGCTTAAAAATCAATGTTAAAAATACAAAGTTTTATTAAAAAACTAATCGTAGCAGTATTTCAATACTGAATCATGATGTTTCAGGGGTTAATAAAAATTAAGCAAATACACAATTTAATCTGTCTCCATTTTATTGCGATATGCGTCCAATTCCTTGTCAAGATCTTCAGCTGTAACTTGAGGACGGCCACGGCCACGCCCTTCCTCTCGGCGACCTCTTCCTCTTCCTCCTAAAACATACAAAGATATTACAGATGCAACGGACAAAATGTGAAAAAATTCCATGATGAAATAAAAAATAATTTAATTTAATCATAATTAATTTAAGCATGTCAGTCATAAACATCAAATATGTATATTAAACGTCTACGGTCAATCGTAAACATCAAATCTGATAAAATAGCCAATGAGAAATGGTTGAATATTCGTAAGAAAAGGGGGAGGCAGGGTCAATCATAAGCATCAAAGCTCTAGGGTGAGGTTAAATCTGTTCCTTAAACACATCTCTACCTTAATTATGGTAGGGCAGGGGGGCAGATAATTTAAGTAGTAGAAGAAGAATAAAAGAAATAATCCAAATGACTCCAAACGGAAAGCAGGTCGTCCTCGAATGGGGTGGGGAGCCATCATTAGAGAATAGTTAATGGAAATTGGTACTTTCTTGGAGGGGGTAGAAGAATCATAATGAATGGTGGCCCGTTTTCGGCACCACATCTAGCTATTGCATACAAGATCATTTTAATCCATTGTATTGTTTCCAAGAATGTAATTTGGGATAAAAATCATTCCTTTTTAGTGATAAGGACGGTTGATTTTTCCCGGTACCAAAGACAGTATTTTTTATTTTAAAGTACATCTTGAATACGTTTTCTTTCCTCCTAACCATTCATAATTTAGGTAAGATATTTTTTATTGCTAATTTTATGCTCAATTTGATGGTTTTGCTCGCGTTTTTGACAATCCATCCCATCCCCCTCTAATAGTCTCATATAGCCCTAGGCTATATACAAAACAAACGTAAAAAAAACTACTGTCACTACCAACAGCTTCCTGCAGCACCAAGTTGCCTGAGACTAGCACAACTACGCACGCTCCTCCTTTACTGCAATCTATTCAAAGCATCCCTCTTTAGACCCTCCCAAAAAGCTCCCATTTCCCTTAAATCTTTTCTAACGACATCCGAAAACCGACTTGCTTTTCGTTCGGCCCTAGATGGTTGCCTGTCAAGGACGATATTGGGCAATCTTTGAGATGCAATCAGAGAGTCGGGTATCCTAAACAACACGTAGACAACTTCTCTAGAAAACATTTAGAAAATCCTCCTCCGTTTTTCGGACCGCCCACGCTTCGAAGCCATACCTGACCAATGTCAAATGAAACTCAGAGAGGAAAGAAAATAACAAAATCAAAAATAAAATCAAAAAAGGTGAAAAAACGAGGATTTTGTCAGCCAGTGGCCAACCATGAAGAAGAAGAAATAAGCAAATATTTCGACAAGGACCTCCGCCGAGTCGTCCTCAGTGCTAAAACAAAAAAGAAAGAAAAGAAAAAGAAACCAACGAAAATCGAACCTTTCGAAGTTTACTTGCCAACGACAGAACAGAAAATAAATAAGAACCAGGTTGGAATCAACGAAAAAGAAATCTACCAAGATGATTGGGCAATAATCCTTTATTTTGCAATAGCTTTGGCTGGCCTACAAATTAGTTCATCATTTGATGTGCAAATAGGTTCTTTCAAGTTCTACCGGGTGAAAATATTGATTGAGTCCTTTAAAATTAAACTGTCGTAAATTGGGCTTAATGAAGTATCTCCTTTATCTCTATTTATTGCTAAATTTCGGTTTATGTATTTTTTTTTCTCAATTACCTCTTTAAAAGTTTGTGGTAGGCCATTTACAGTAGATATTAGGGTTGCCTCATCAACTGACCACTGTCATCACAGTAGCTACCAATATTCTAATTTTGGTTTGTAGACTTATATTAGTCTTATCCCAAACGTTTTTTCAATGGTGGAAAAAGACCCTGGGCCTTGGCTACCCTACTTGTAACATCTACAATGCATCCACCGTCTTTACTAATAATACTAATTAAGTAATTGAAGTCGTCCACATGATCGATCTTCTTGTTACCCAACCTCATCTCTTCACCTTCACTAATTCCTAGTCTTAGCGACTTAGTCTTCTTAACATTAATTTTCAAACCTATTATAGCACCTCTAAAAGTTCATTCATTTTGCTCACACTTTCATCTAGGATGCTCAAATCATGAGCGTAAACTAAGTCTATGAGAGTTAATCTAAGTCCCTGTTTTATTCCGTGTTCTCCCTTTGCCTTTTATGTGCTCCTTAAGACAAAGTCCATCAAAATGATCCATATAAAGGGGGATAGGACGCAATCCTTCTTAATTCCTGATTCAATACGAAACCCTCTACTATCCTCATTTCGTACCTTAGCCACAGCAACGTTATTCTCGTAAATAACATTCGTAGTAGCTACAAATCTCGTAGATGAGCAGTACGCTCATGAGCAATATATTATGTATTTGTCTAGTATACCATACAAGGATAAGACTTTCGCTAAGGCTCTTCTATCAGCTGAATCAAACACCTGTTCATAATGTATAAAACTGAGGAGGAAAGGGGCTTGATGACTCAGGTACTTCTCAATTATTAACCTCAGAGTGAAAATTTCGAATTGGCAACAATTTGGCTGAAATTTGCCGAATAATATATTTTCTAATTTTCGATTATAACTGGCAACCTCCCATCGGCAACCATGAAAGATTAATTGCAAACACTGAACCTGAATTTATGTCCCAAGGAAATTCAAGCAAAATACTCAGCAAAACAGTTGAACTGATTGAACAAGGTTATATCGAAAGAAGCTAAGATATCAACACAACAAAACCTGAATCAATACTATAACACGAGGAGGCGAGCAGGTGACTACAATATGGGCAGTTAATTAACATATTTGACTGCAAAAAAATTGCAATTAGTAACTAAGTAATTATCGATCTTAAAGTGTTTCAATTTTCATCAATTTCAATAACTATAAAATTGACTCAATCTTTAATGAAAAGAGCTCAATATGGATTTATGCCGTTTTGATAGACCCCAAGTTAAAACGAAATGAGAAATATAGATGAAAGATCAAATTCTAATTCATCAGGTTGCAATTGACACTTATTTCACAAGCCAACACTATTTTTTTTTTTTTTCTTTTTTGGACGCCAGGGTTTTTAAAGTTTATTCATGTAATTTTCGGGATACTAAATCAAGGCTGTATCCAAGGGGTGGGCAAGGAGGTTTGACCCCCCCCCCCGAAATGTCTTCTTTGAAAGTTTTTGTCCCCCCCCCCACCCCAAAGAAACAAAATAATAATAAACTTTTTGTTATCCCCCACCCAAAAAAATAAACTTTTTGTAATTCCCCCACCAAAAAAAGAAAATCCTGTATGCGACCCTGTGCTAAATCCAAACATGAAATCAGATTTTCTGTATAATCTATAATTTTTGAAATATAGCACTATCATCCACAATTAAGTAAACCCGCAGCACCAAATCGACTGCTGCCCAGTTTCCTTTTTCCTGCAAAGGAGCACAATGTCCCCAAATTAATAATTTAATTAATTGTTTTTTTTTAATTTTGAAAATTTAAGCTTCTAGTCAAATATAAATGTCATATTTGAATTCAACTCATGAGATAGATATAAGATTATCACCAAAAGCCGCAGCGCCAAACCTGCTGTTGCCCAGTTTTTTTTTTCCTTCAAAGGGGCACAATGTCCCCAAATTAATTATTTAATCAATTGTTTTTATTTAATTTTGAAAATTTAAGCTTCTAGTCAAACATATGTCATATTTGGATTCAACTCATTAGATAGATATATAATTATCACCAAAAGCCGTAGCACCAAACCTAATGTTGCCCAGTTTCTTTTTTCCAGCAAAGGGGCACAATGTCCTTAAATTAATTATTTTTATTTAATTTCACATATATTAAAAATTTTAGCTTCCAGTCAAACATAAATGTCATATTTGAATTCAAACTAATTAGATATATATATATATATATATATATATATATATATATATATATATATATATATATATATATATATATATATATATATATATATATATATATATATATATATATATAATTACCACCATAAGCCGCAGCACCCAGCCCCCTGTTGTCCAGTGACTTGTGACGCCCATGGGTGCCACACCAATTTTAGCCGTATCGATGTGTGACGCCCATGGGTGTCACATATCGATACAGCTAAAATTAGTTTATTTCCGTCTATAAAGGGCACACTGAGTCCAAAAACTTACAAATGTAACTTTCAAGCTGATAAGAGGCCCAAAACATATTTAGTCTTTTAGAGTGCATTTGAGCATCTCTTATCCAAGTTATCTTATAAACATATTTATCATATCATTAAGCACATTTAGTCTTTTCGAGGGCATTTGAGCATACCTTATCCAAATATCTTATAAACATATTCAGTCTTTTCGAGTGCATTTGAGCATCCCTTATCCAAATTATCTTATAAACATACTTAACATAAAAAATGAGCTAGCAAACGACCTTGAATATTACCTCTGGTAAATTCCGGTCTACCTCTCCTCTGAAACGAGCTTCTGAAAGGTGGACTACCTCCAAGGCGAGAAGTTATTGACTTGCCACCTCCAGTTGAACCACCCGTGGCAAATTCAATCTTCATTTCTTTCCCTGAAAAATAAATTAGATATAGTATTCAAATTCTTTAAAAAAGTAAACATACTTGTGAAGTCCTACTAAGAGCTTTTTTGTGAACTCTTCAATGAAATAGCCTATTTTTTGAACACCAAGACTAGGCCTCCCTAAAGAACTATTTTAGTGAACTTTTCATGAAGACGACCCGTTTTTTGAGCCAAGACAAGACCTTCCTGATTGAATGGTATATATTTGAATCAGAGAAACGTATTTTCTATAGTAGCGTTGCAAAAAATTAAATTTCATAGTGAAAGGTCATATAAGGCACAATGAAGTACCAGGTAACTCCGGAAATCTTCTTAAGTTTCCACCAGCATATCCACAGAAAAATCTTGAAAAAATTGCAATAAATTTAATATGCATAAGAAGAAGATATACTCAGGAGGTTACAAGCCCCTAAAAGATTGTGCTTTTAGCCATCCATCTCGGGCCGAGGGAAAATCAGGGCGTCTTCGATTGGGGCAGAAAGAGGCCATAAAAAACAATATAAAAGGAACTGGAACTTCATGTAAGGGATTGCAGAGTTAAGCTTCACACAGACTGGAGTGGAGGAGGAACGTGCACACTGACTTGATAGCAAGTGATGGTAGTAGTCGTAATAGGGGGGGGGGGGCTAAGTCTATTTTTGGGAAAATCTTTCCATCCACACTAAATCAGATTTTCCTTTCATCAAACAGATGGTAAGTTTGTTGGGTCCAAACCAAAGGACCAATTTTTTGTTCCTAATTGTATTCAATGTTTTGTTCCTACGAATAAGAGTATAAACAAACAGTCTATAAAAAATCAACTAGCCTATAAAAACTCCACAAATAGCCTATAAAAAATCAAGTTTGTCTCGATTTTTTTCAAACCGGCAATTTACTGCAGGAAGATAAGTACAAAGGTTTATACTTAAGGCTTATTTTATCTATTATAAAGTCTATCTAAAGGTTTTTGTTTCCTATGTAAGTATTTAGCATGTTTTTGTTGTTTTTTTTGTTTTTTTTTAGCCCTGGAATTTTGATGTTTCAAAGATAGCAGTCAATTTATCATGCACAAAATAAATCCAAGACAAATCTGGAGATCGTTTGTTAACAAGTTCAGGACTAGAAATATCACTGTTCAAAACCGACAATAAAACAGGAAACAGAAGGGAAACAGGGAAAGATGCAAGAGAACAAATGACTTATGCCCAGAAAAAATAAAAAGACATACCATCTAAAGGTACTCCATTATACTGATTTAATGCTTTAATTGCATCAGATGTCCTCTCAAATTGTACATGAGCTGATCCAAGTGACCTCCCAGATTTGTCATAATGCACTGCTGAAGAGCGAACAGGACCGCATTCTCCAAATAACTCCTGTAAATATCAAACATATGCATTTCTATAGAGCATAAAAAAATCCAGCAAAACAGCAGGTTGTGTATCAATTTTTTAAAGACAAAAAAGATCAAATATTATTAATATCCAACAAAACAACTGTTCGTCATGTTAGGTATCCTGGTTTCGTTCGATTTTCCTGACGGGCTGTTTTCATGTTGTATATATTCAATATGAGTTGTTTTTTTCTTGTTGTCGTTTTTTTCCATTTTTTTGTTTTACTTAAATTGATTTGGTCTTTTTTTTAATAATTTTATTTCCGTTTATAAATGTTTCCAAACGTGACCGTCAAAACATTTGGAACTTTCTTATTATTAAAAGTTTGTTTGTTTTTCGTTGCTTTTTTTTCACTGTCGTGTTTAAAATATTATACCAGAGGACATCACAAGCAGGATATTTTTTACTTTAGTAATCAAATAAAAAAATCCCAATCTCTTAATGCATCTGAATACCTTCGACATGCGCCTTAAACATGTAATCCTATCTCCTAATATCTCCTAGTAATGATTAATTTAAAATGAATAAATATTATCAATATTAAAGCAAATATCATAGTAATGATTATTTAAAATGTACAAATATTATCAATATTAAAGCTTAATTTTCTACCAAAAACTATTAATAAAAGAATATATCGAGGGTGGGCTGTTTCTGAACTTCAGCAATCACATCGAAAACCCAAATCTCTCTATGTCTTTCAACATATCTCTCAACATACAATTTGTCTCCGGTTTTATAACATCAATAGCTTGCAACTCCCCTCCTCCTCTGAAAGAATAAAAATAGCCCTGAGGGTTCCCACCCCCAACTAAAACAGAACAGGATAACTACTTTTCTCTCTACAGTTTATTTACGAGCAAAAAGCAATCATTATATGATCGTGGACTTGCACCTCCTTCCCCTCTGAAATAAGAAAAATAGTACTTAGCCCCATCCCCGGGCTAAAACGAAACAGGAGAAAAAACTAAAAAAAACTTTTAATAATAAGAAAAGGTCCAAATATTTGGACTTCACCTCAGGAAAAAAAAAAATATACATATTAATATTATCCAGTATGACAACTGTTCGTCCCGTTAGTTATCTTGATTTTGTTGGATTTTCCTGGTGAACGTTGTCACATTGGATGTTAGTTTCTGTTTTGCCTTTTGTCTCTGTTTTTGTTAATATAATTTGTCCATTCTTATCCTGTTTGTGCATTTTTTTTTTTTACCATACGCTCCCCACAAAAAAAGATAATATATGTGCCTGCTCTCAGGAATATAAACTGGCTGTTCTAAGCAAGGTAAGGTTCAGTCGTGATGTTCAAGCCCAATTGCATAGTGTGATTGTGTTGCCAGATTTTCTTAGCTTATCTCTGTTTTGGGATTGGTTCAAACAGAAAAATAAATAATTCATTTAAATTTAATTTAACTACAAACTACAAAAATTTCAAATAGCCCCCCCCCCCCAAAAAAAAAAACTTTCAAAAATGCTAGTAGCGGAATTGCTACATAGAAAGTTGTTTAAAAAATAAATCCCAAAAAATAAATAAATTACCGCCGTCTCCAATCAGCCAATTTTAAATGCCTCTAGACTTGCTAACAAATGCTTTTTTAACTTACTTTTAAACAGCCCTAGGAACTCAGCTGCCCAAACACTCACCAGAATAGAGTTCCACACAACAGGCGCAATTTTAAGTATGCATAGATTTTAACCACCTGTCAGTGGTTTTTGACTGATATACCCTGCTTTGGCACCTCCTACTAGTGGGCAATTTTCAAAATTCTTGACTCCAGGTTATCCTTGGATAGCTCCCTATGATGTTGTGTTATTTCATTTTTTTCATATAATGGAATTATAAACGGTACTCTGTTGTTTACCTTTGTTGTACTCTGTCATCCCCTTGTTTTACAAAGTTTTAGCTCGTAATAAATCAACTCCTCTGACACAACATAAAAAAAAATATGATTAAAAAAACAATCACATACCTTAATATCACTATCTGAAACACCAAAATCAAGATTTGAAATTATAATCTTGGATGAAGCAGCACCCTCACTGATTGACCTGGATCGTCTGGCAGGTTCCCCACCATCATATAAATCGTGACTCCATTTATCATTCAAATTCCCCTTAAAAAGATATACAGTATGTTAACAAAATAAACACCAGTACTTAGAAGTAGTTAAGCGCACAATACATTTTTAGTGGTTTATTTGTATGTTATTAAAGAAGGATTAGAATGACGTGCCTAAAGACATTGTAAGGGCACAGCTTTCTACTCCTCCTAGGTTTGTTTTGGGGTTGAGTGAAGATTGGGAGGATGGAGGATGATGTAAATTTGTTTGAGAAGAAGGTTCTAAGAAAAATATTTGTGTATTATTAATGTATACCCACAATGAAAGGGGTGCCCTATGGCGGAAGGGCACCCTGCAAAACCGGGAATGGTATTTTTTTTGTGGTTTTGAATTTTTTTTGTAGTTTACCTTGTCTTCATCAATTATGTTTGGCTACCCAAATTAAAGAATAAAAGATGTTTTTAAATTAATGTGGGTGACATTAAAGTTTGAAATTAAGTGTAAAAGATTATTATGTCACCAAGAGGAGAGGTGGGATTTTTAAAAAATAATTAAAAAAATTAAAAAAAAGCACACAATAAACACTAATTGCTTAACGACAATAAATATAAGAAAAAATATTGTTCCTTTCCATGTTAGGTCTGTTCCTACCTGAAAACCGCACACTTCTGGTTTTTTGTTTGGGTTGTTTCAGGGTTAGGGACTTTTTAGGGCAGTAACACAGACTTGTATGTATTGCCACGTGAAAATTAATTAGTAGAACTAATTTATTAAATTTGAAAATATTTTTTTTTTCAAGAAAAATTCAAATATTAACAATACGTTGATACCCAGAGACACCTACCTTTTAAAAGGAAAGTTACGCCCTCTTAAGCTGTTTGGTCCCATCTGTTTTCAGCTTCGATTTTGTTTATTTTTCACTCAGGTTTTTTTTCAATTTGGCAACTACTAAAATTCAAACCTACCTAACTGCACATGGAGGTCTCCTTCATTAGAAATTAAAGGTAGTTGTTAAATACCCCGACCCCACTCACGAGTTTCGACCTGCAAAATCTCCAAAAAACCAGTTTGTCTGTCTGCAGTAGGTTATAATTAGCCTAGTCTCACTGAGAAAAACTACGATGGTTGTATATTTTTATTAAACATTTAGTATATAGAGATGGTTAGGTCAGGTATTTAAGCCTGCTTTCTATTTGTGCAGAACTTAATGTGTTGTAGTTTGTTCTTATGCCTGGCAAGTCTGCTCATTGGTGTGAAAGATGAGAGAATAGATCACTAGGCTGCAGCTGTTGCTGTAACCATGATGGAAAGACAGCATGGTCTCAAAGATTATGTATGAGAGCATCTTGAAGATGGTTGTACATTGACAAAACCATATCTATCTTACAAAAATTATGAAAAATCGTGAATTAATTCTTTAATGACAAAGACCGACATATGAAGCTTTGGGTAGTAATTGCGTCAAAATATAAAAAAAAGCAGATTATCGATCAGCAAAAAAAAAGCTAAAAACATACGGTACTAAATAGCTTCAGAAGTGGTAGCTTGTGGTAGCACCATATTACAAAAGTGGTAGCACCATATTACAAAATATGGTGCTGCCTTAAAAACAACAGCTTCCACATTAGTAGAGGAGCTATCATCCCCTAGTACATTTAGTCCAAAAACCCTTCCAAAAGAAGGGATGTCGGAAAATAAATTCTCCACCCCTTTCTATCATAGTGTGAAGAAAATCTCATGAAAATTTGGTCTAGACAGGTCTAGCCACAGCTTAAGTACCAAGGATAGTGAAAATTAAATCCTGAGTGTTAGAACTGATTAAGTGGAAATTCCAACAACCAGATACGTCTTAAAAATTAGGAAAAATTGGGACTTTGATTTGGTATTTGTTAAACATCCCGACCCCACCCAAGAACTGAAGTTAGGTTAATCCTAATGAAATATACCAGAATATGATGAAAATATTGTACTTGGACACAAAATTATGGAAAGCAGGCTGACCAAACCAAAATTATGGAAAGCAGGCTCCTTCAGGCCTAATTTTACTAGTGCATTCTAGTGCCAACCTAACAATTGCATTTAACCTAGCACCTAGCAATTGCATTTAACCATAAACCCTTTTTGTGTTTTCTTTGTGGTTGTAAAAGTAGAATAATTTAGTATTTATTTTGAGTCCTGCAAATACATATATTAAAGAATAAAAAATTATTGTTTTGGACCTATTATGCAAAGATTACACAACATACTTTAAATAACAATTGCTAATGTTATCTTTCAATATTTTTTCTTCTAAATTCTCCTATGAGATTTTTTTTTTTTTACCAACCTTAGAGAGGGGATGTTCTCCTATGTGTAGGTAAAACATAAGAGCTCAATAGGTGGAATGTAGATACAGGTTTAAATACTACAGGGAGTATCAGAGAATATTTTAAAGAAGGAATGTTGGTCAAAAACAGGTAGAACTGTGATTTCAGTCAATTTTTCCCAGAGGACTTTATTTGATCAATAACAATTACATTGGGGGAGCTCCCCCTCTCCATCCACCAAGAGAGGTCAGCTCTGGTGTATTAAGTATATAGCTTTATGTCCATTTCTTTTTATAAACGTTTTCTGAAGCCTTTAAAAGTAGGATTTCCACTATTTGAGGGTAATGCTCCAAATTTACACAATTATATAGGTATATTCAAGTTCAGCCCTTAAAGGGCAATCAGAAAAATTTTCATGATAAGGAGACAAGGAGAGAATTTAAAACACAGACACAAAAGTACATTTCAGACCAGTTTTTTTTCTGGAACGCCCGTCTAGCCAATTCTATCCCCCCCCCCACCTATATCCTCCTCAAAGCGTATATACCCAAGAGCAAAGGAAAATGTACTTACCCTTTTGTAAGGGGCTGAGGGTCTTCTCGCAACTGACCTGTTCCCTTGAAAATTTCCTTTTGACACTCTGCCACCTCTGAATTTAGAGATACTAATTTTTTTCTTTTTAATTATTTCATCTAAAGAGAGTTCAATATCAGAAGACATTATACCTAAAATAAACCAGAATAGACATAATATAGAAATAAACACCTATTACCAGAAAGAGATTGATGATTGCAGAATTATAAACATTATTGTAATGAGGAAATATTGTGGTGACAAGAACAAAAAAACTCTAATAAAGGTTAGTGATATTCTTAAAGCCCAAAAATACGACCTTCATAATGTCAGGTTAAATCCAAACACACAAAAAAAGCCTTACTCTTTTTATTTAAGACTTTGAACCCATCAACCTACAAAGAAAAAGGGCATATTATTCATGCAATTTGTCTAAATAACCCCTCCTACAGAAAAGTGTAAAAAAAAGTTGGCTAAATACATCATTACCATAGTTTAACACTTCTCCTCCTGCACCCCTGGAAATCCCTAAGCTGGGCCCAAAGATTACACATATTAAGATGTGTAAGTAAATGTGTCTAAATACAAAAATAAAGAAAATAATGAGTTCAGCACTAGTTTCTGAAGATTTTTGCCCATGTTGTGCTGACATATCGTGTGCTGACATATATGTGCTGATATGGTACAATGATGTTCAATGAACAATTATGATAACAGATAATTATGATTAGATGGTCATACAGTGGTTAACTTAGTTGATATAAAAAAAGAAGCTCAGCGAATTTTTACTGAGAAATGAATAGGAGGGAAATCAGTTGGTACAAAACTTTGTTTGATGACCAGCAAAACACTACTGTGATGAACGAGTGTGGCCTAGTGTGCAAGATTTACTGGTAAGTTTTGAAACTTACTCTTACTGTACTCTTACCTGTAACTTTGGTAAGTTACCGTATAAGTGGTAAGTTTCGTAGTAAGTTTCAAATACCCATGAATTTAAAAGAAAATATTATCTCTTCTCTGACAGATTGATAAGAAAAATATTATTTTTGCATCATTTTATTTGTTTATTTCCTACTTCGTGTACATGGGGGAAAAAATTATATAAATTGTACTTAGGCTTCAGATAATTCTTTATGAGATAGTAAGAGATATGCTAGAGTTGCTGCTCTTCCTCCTCATCTGGTGCATCTTCAAACGCTATGTCTGGCAGATCATCTTCCACCAGACCATCTCCACTATCATGTGGCAGTGAACTATTGATAGAAAGACATGATGGCAGCGTAAACATTCCTTCCAGCCTTTCACGTCAATTTCCAGGCATTTTTGAAGCTACACGGCGATGCTCATTTTTTTTGCTATTGAGTGACTGACGGAACATTAGAATTTTGTTTGCTGTTTCATGCTTGATGCGATTTCTATGGTGGGTATGTACTAGTCCACAACCTGACTAGAGTGATGCAGGAGGCTACAGTAACACAAATTGTTGAGATTTGTACAGCCACTCCTGTAAGCACCAACTTCGTAAAAGAAAACAGTCCACCAACAAGCTGCCAATTCAACAGCTTTTGTAGTCTCAAAGTACAATGATTTGAAAAATGGGCCACTTTTGGAGATGTAGCTAGAGTTCTGTGTTCAAGACCCTGACAAAGTCAGCTTCAGATCCTTTGTTAAATGAGTCACCATACTTCCAAAATTGGTAGGAAAATTTAGAAAGCTCATTGATTTGACGTACTGCAGCTGTAAACTCATCCTGTGTCAGTGAGTTTGTACCAAAGAGTGGAACAAGTAGAGTAGTTGCAGCCAGGGCAGGATCATATGCAAATATCCTCCTATTTTCTAGGTACTTGTGGATATTCCTCTCCTTGGCCTTTGGGACTGGCAAAGACGATAGTCTCCTGGAAATGCTGCTGTAGCAAATTCAAGTACAGGATGACACACAAAGCAAGAGCTTCCTCTCCTTCAAAGAAGTGGCAGCCAAGTGAAACGGCTTCAAGAATTTCAGACAGGCTGTTAATTGATCCAGTTTCACATCATCAAAAAACACTTATCTGATATCCTGAATATCCTCATTTATATCACATCTTCTATCAATTGACATAGACCATAAAGGTTCCCATGACTCTTTCATGAAGCGCATAGATTGATAGATAGATCCCCAGCAAGTTTTGATAGGTAGTTCTGGGCTGATAGTTTTGCCAAGAAGTGCAATCTGCTTTTTGTTAAGGACAACTTGAGCTGTGTGATGAGACCTGACAAATTTGATGACCTTAAATATATTATTGACACACTGGTCTAAGCTTTTCATAGTATCTTGGACAAGTAGATCCAAAATGTGAGGGATGTACCCATGGTTTGAAGGTGAGGATGTCTTTGCTTCAATAATGAGGTAGCAAGTTTACTTCCACAAGGATTATCAAGCCAAATGGCGTCAATCCTTATCATTGCATTCCTGTCTCCAGTCATAGCAGGGCATCAAACTTTAGCAACTGGTTCCAGTTCATCAGCTACAAATTGCAAAGTGTGCTGCTTGTTGCCAATTTCTACTGATTCAAGGAAGAGAGTTTGTCAGTGACAAGGACACAGTTAACAATGCGTTCCCATCAAATATTTGTACATCCATTAGAATAAAGAGTTTTTGCTGTTTTGCAGTTCTGAATTTCTAGTTTAATGTCAAGCATGCTTTCAGCAAAGCATTCATCCAGGTACTTGATTCACACTTTGTGATCCGAAATTTCCTTCATAGCTGGATTTGTAGTTCTTTTTGCTGTATGCAAAATATTCAGTTTTGATGACAGTGAATGGTATATTGCATACATAAAATACACAAGCCCAAGCTTTGTTGCAGGCTTCCTGTTGTTCTATGGTCCCTCTTGGGATACATGTAAGTTTTGGCTGCTGGCCACTTTGGTTGCATAAGAAAGAGGGAGGGAACTTGAACAAACAAGGGGAATTGGAACAGCAGACCAAGAAGTACTGGGAAGCAAGGATGTTCCAGCCAAAGCATTTGAAAGTGCTGGAACTTAATTAGAGCCACCTTCGTCAGTACAGGATGACAATGCAATCTTTTGCAGAAGGCATCAAGACATGGCTAATTGTATGAAAAAAGCCAAGACAAATAGTCCAAGTAATTGAGAGGCAGAAATGCTTAAATGGCATGGGTATAATGGTGGGAGTAAGTATGACTCTCTTATTGGACAAGTTCTTGTGTGTTAGTTTTTGGAAAGGCATGGCTGTTGAATCAGTGCCAATGTCTTCAGATTCTGCATCATTGCCTCTTTCACACAACTCCTTCATGCGCTTCTTTGTTGCAGCAGCAAATTTCTTATGGATGGATGATTTCTGTACATCATAATATTCACAGATGTCAATTGGTGCTTTCTCACATAGCAGACGGTGATGCTTTTGGCGACAAATATTTTGACTAATGAACAACTACAATGCTTGAAGAAAGCTTTTGTCACACAATTACCATTAACAATGGTTTCTTTATATAGCTACTCTTTGTTGACAGGGTCAACCAAGCAGAATAAAAGCTGGTAATAATAGCAGTTTAAAAAATCAAAAATCAAATATGCGTTTTTTTACCCAATATTGACAAATGCAATAAATTATGAAAAGTATTTGATAAACATATGCAGTGATGGACAGAGAGTGTAGAAAACAACTTTTGAGGCAGACTTGGCTAAGATCATAAAACAAGATAAGAAATCAAAACATTGACAAAAGCCAGAAAAAGTATCCATTTGAAAACCAAAATTCCAAAGAAAAGATTCAATTTGATTTTGTGGAAACCTCCTTATAACAATGCTTCATTCAGAAACAATTAAGAATCTAGTAGGACGATGGGAATTATTTATGTTTAGGCACTAGTTGCTGCTGTGTCACCATTGCAATGCTAGATTAGAAGAGATTGGATGGGAATATTTTTTATTAATAGGCCTTACTACTTGCATTATAGCCAGATATATAATTCAATAATTATTTATTCTATAGTTAAAGATAGCCAGTCAAAACTTCACCAAATTAAATTGACCTCTGCTATGAACATCTTATTCATTCAGACTGACTGACTCATCGCGTATCTCCTTCTTTCTTCTTTACTCAGGCAGGAAATGACAAAGAGGTAGTCTGACAGAGTGATTCTGGCATAAACTCAAAGGGGGACAACTCATGCATTGAATCTGATGAAAAAAAAATTCTTTATGGTAGATTTTAGTGAAGTGGCAGCTCTCTTAGGGACAGATTTGTTTCAATTGAGAACATTTTTGTTCATCAAAAACTTAAAGTTATCACTTATGAAACTTACCAGTAAGTTTAATCTAAAACTTACCATTACCAGGTAAGTTACCCAGGGGTAACTTACCATGTGGTAACTTACATCTTGCACACTAGTATGGCCTTAGTCACCTGATTTTGGCTCCCTGTTGCTTGTGTTTAATTTCCCAAAATTCAACCATTAATTGTGGAATTACATTTTACATTTATCAAAGCTGTTCAACTGAAACTGGAGAAATGGAGTCTTCCAAAAATAGCTGCACCAGTCACACATGGTTGCACCAGATAAAAAAGTATCTGAATGCTGAAGAGAGCAACTTGGAAAACCTAATCAGAGTATGGACAACTAAAACTAGTCTTGAAATGAAAAATAACCAACGAAATCGAGTGTTTGATAATTTAATTTGACCCCAAGACTGCTCTTTTCAGGTATTTTTACAAAGAAAGCTGAATTCGGTTACCAGTGGTCCTATCTGCTTAAATTCAGATAGCCTATATAACCTACGAGGATTTTTGCAATCTCACCTAGGCTTACTTTGTGCAGGATGGATTTTGACTTAAACAATTCTTGAAAATAAAATACTGATTAATTATCACTTAAAAAGAGATTCAAGCTGCAATCCTGTAATACTGTAAATTGATTGTATTATTTATCAATTTCTACCATTTTAGTAAATTATGACACTACCTTGATAGTGGTGCTGGCAGATTTAACCCTTAGCTTTCTATACTCAATCAACAATAAGTTATTGATTACTTTATATATTCAAATTTTGTATTTGTATTCAAAAAGCTTCTGCTGATTTTTATTTGATCAACATTATTTATTTCTATAAAAGACTATTGTGAATATATGAGATGAATTTTAAGTGATATCTCCATCCCTAACTTCTCCACAAAAAGTTCACCTGGGTGGCCTCCAGCTATGATTGACCACAATAGACTAACTTTAATAAGTTTCCCATTTACTTTGAGCGATAACTATATTGACAGCTAATTTTATTAAATGATTTGAAAGATGGAAATAGTTGGTATTTTTGGTGTCATGCCTAAAAACTGAAAATTTGAGTCTAGGCCCTAATAAACTGATTTTTCTAAATTTGAATGGTTTTTAACATAAAGTCACATATACTTTAGTGGCAGTTTTCCATCTCACAAAATGGAGCAGTACTGCCATTTTGTTATTATGGTGTTTAGTTCAGAAGAGGCCATGCACAAAAGTTTATTGACATTCTTGTCTATGCCTTCTTCTGAAGAAAACACTATAATAACAAGAGTACCAGTATTCAATACCCTAAACCACAATCTTTCAATCATTAATGATGAGATGTTGTCTTTTTGAAAAATGAATTTTAAAAAAAAACAGCAAGTTTCTCAAACAGAAGTAAAAAGTCACATTAAAACCTAAAATGAACAGAAATAATTCCATATATACTTTTCAATACCCTACTCTTTACACTCGATTTTGACTTTTTGCTGCAGCTTATTAGAAATGACTGCTTGCACACAAGGGGTTGTACACAAACGAAATACAATAGACCTTTATTGTAAAGAATAGAAGGTTGGGGAGGGGGTGTTCCTCCTCACATTTGAAATAATTTTTGTCTGTTTTAAGGCTTAATGTTATTCTTCCCTTTCATTAAAAAAAAAAAAATGTTGTTTTTTTTTACAGGGATTTGATACCTTTAAGGGTCACCTACCTTGTCCACTATAAACTTTTGAATTTTGGGTGCTAAAATTTATAGAATTGATAGGACAGTCCTGCCATACCATGAAGATACAAGATCCACAACTTGTGGATATTGTATAAGAGATCCATACAAATTTTATTTTTAGCTCAGGAAAGGGTAGTCCCTAAAAAGCTTTGGCATACTTGCTAGGGAATGCTAAAAATCAGCTCAAAGGAAATATCATTTGCATTATTCAGCAATTTGGCAGCTTTGGGAGTTCCCTGTGGTGCAACCCACTATGATTGAGAGCACTGTCAACAGAGAGGATGTATAATTTATTTGTCTTTTCAGTCAAATTTCATAGTAGATTCTCAATAGCTCTTGATGTTGGCTCATCCCCTTCAAGAAATCACTAATGGGCCCTTTGTCTTTAAGACATCAGTTGATACCAAGGCTTGCAAAATCATTTATGGTGTCTAACCCCTTAGTTTGTTTTTCATAGTATACCAAGGTTACCCTAATTAATGGAGAGAATCATAAGAGCTATATATGGGACCATCAAGGGGGGGGACTTTAGAAAATCAACCATAATATTTGTAAAAGGCATAAAATAATGAATAAATCTTTTATTTGGGGTCACCAACTGCCTTCAAACGGCTCATAGAAACTCATAGATTATTTGAATTATCTTTATTTCTGAGGGGAATAAAGATAATTCAAGGGGGGCAACTGCCCCCTCTGGACCCTAGTTTTCCCTCCCCCCTCACCTCAGTTTGCCCCCAACTAAAATTTAGTTTCTGTAAAAGCTTGTCAAAACTAAGATAAGCCTCCATAATTCAAGTATCCAGAGAAATAGGTCAGTTTTCTGTAGTATATCTTTGCCTTTATGCAGTGGTGGATCCAGGGGGGCAAGAGGGCGTACACCCCCTCTAACGTAGTCTAAAGTAATGTAATTTACCTAATTAATGCAAGTTTGTGTTAATTAAACTTGCCCCTAATGCAAGTTTATCAGATCAACCTATTTCCCCCCCCCTAAAAGAAATCCTGGATCCGTGCCTGCCTTTATGGTAATATATGGATCATTTTGGATCATTATGGATCATTATATGGATCATTATAGAAGAGATCAGGCCTTACCCAATGACAATGCTAAGAAAGCAAGCTCAAAAAGGAAGAAAAAAGTTAAACCAATACACCTGAAAAAAAACATATCAAGAATGATAAAGCAAACTGGGCTTTAAAAAAGATACAAAAAAGTAGGTCTAGTAACAGAAGGGAAAAATTGAAACAAAAAAAGGAAAGAAGCAGTTGTATACCTCAAGCTTGGACAGAGACACTAGGGATGCCAAAAATGTCTAGTCTTCAGAAGAAAATTTTGCAAAACTTGAGGATTTATAGCAGTAACAGAGTAACAGAGGGGGAAAATTCAAACAAAAGAAGGAAATAAGCAGTTGTACAGCTTAAGCTTGGACAAAGACACCAGGGATACCAAAAATGTCTAGTCTTCAGAAGAATATTTTGCAAAACTTGAGGATTTATAGCAAAATAGAGGCTGAAAGTTTTGTGTTAGTGAAGTTTTCTGGGAATAAAAACACAAAGTTTTTTGTAGTTGACAAAAAGTTCTTGCAAAACATAATAAAGTACATATGAAGTAAAATGCTTAAAAAAAAACTTAGATAGCCAGAAGTTTAGAAGACCCAGTGACATATGAAATCACCTTAATAACATCTAGGCCAACATGGAAATTATCCAGTCCAGAAATACCTGGAGGGTCATCAGTGTGAGAAACAGTTTTTTGGTGTGGACCTTTCAAGCTTCAATATGGAACAAACAATTTGACTGTTTAGGAATTTCACTAGGCTATGTGGTAAACTTTTCACAGTTCATATTATTGACTTACAAATTAAGTAACAGACTTACAAATTATCCAGTCCAGAAATACCTGGAGGGTCATCAGTGTGAGAAACAGTTTTTTGGTGTGGACCTTTCAAGCTTCAATATGGAACAAACAATTTGACTGTTTAGGAATTTCACTAGGCTATGTGGTAAATTTTTCACAGTTCATATTATTGACTTACAAATAAAGTAAACATACCACTTGATCACTTTTAATGTGTTTTCCATATATAATAATCATTTTTGTTGGAAATGAACTTTACCCCCACCCCTTTACAGGGGCACCCCAAAGGAGGGGGAGGGGCACGCCCACCAACTTTTTCTGGCATCTGGTAAAATTTTTACCAAAGGCAAAAATTTTGGCAGAAAATTTGCAAAATTGACCAAAATTTAGCAAATTCTTGATTTCTGCAGAAAATTTGGCATAAATCAGGTAACAATTCAGTAAAATTTATGAAGATCACCCCCCCCCCCCCAATAAAATGAGCCTCAGGATGCCCCTGCCCCTATAAATACCAATTCAGGGTATATATTTGCACATTAGGGGGGGGGAGGGTAGTAAAGTTTAAAATTACCTCTTATTTACATCAGAAATAAAATTTACAACCACCCCCCCCCTCCCTAATGTTTAAATATATACCCAGAATTGGTAAATATAGGGGTGGGGGTAAAATTAATTTCCAACAAAAATTATTATTATATTTGGAACAAAAATAAGAAAAGGGATTGAGTGGTATGCTTACATTACATCAGTCATTAATTAGAACTGCAAAAAAATTACTGGCTATGTATTCCTTTTAGTCTTAACCTAGGCCTATAGATCTAGGTTCACTTAGAATAAGACCATGGCCGACCAGCTATAGTGTACCATGGTCCTGAATACAAAATTTGGTAAAATTCTACTTTAGCTGCTTTTGACTATCTTGGAAAGGGGTTAGGTTAGGAAAATGAAACTTTCAGGGATGGATCTATGGGCTAAAGTATGTACTGGGAAGGTATTTTGAAGTACCTATCTCCACTCGTTCTCTCTCAAGAGGGTCCTGAAATTTGCCTACATAACATAACCTATTGAAATTTTGACAAAAAAATATTTTACCTTAATTTTCAATGATTACTTTCTTTTTCTTTGGCTTTAGTTCTGAAAATGCAAGTCCTGTTATTTGAGTAGAATTTTAAGCCATATCAATGTTTTTTTTCAAAATTTAGGAAATGAATTTGCATATCTTTAAAATTGTAAAACTTGGGATTGAGCAAAGTTGTAGAGCTAAAAATTTTGTTGTACTTCATTTAAGCATAAGATCTATTTTGCAAGGTTTCACTTTTATAATACACAGATTTTTAAAGGCCATCACATGTCATGATCATCTAAAGAGAGAAGGAGTTGAGGTATGTACTCGAAGATGCTTTACTAGGACATGATTTAGCAAGTAGACCCATCCCTGAAAGTTTCATTTTCCTAACCTAATCCCTTTCCAAGATAGCCAAAAGTAGCTAAAGTAGCCTAGAATTTTACCCAAATTTTCAATAAAATCACATAAAAAAAAATATTTATAAATGTGAATATATATATTTGCACATTAGGAAGCTGGGGGTAAAGTTCAAATCTACCTCTATGGTCAGAATTGCATCCTGAATCCAAATTTAACATTTTGAATTGGAAATGAACTTTACCCCTATCCCCCTAATGTGAGAATATATAGTTTTTGCAATGAGCTACAAACAAAAAGACAAGAAGGTAAATATTTACCAAATCATATTATTGACTTACAAAAAAAGTGAATATATCACTTGATGCCTTTTTTATGCTCTTTCTAAATATAAAAATAATTTTTGTCAGAAATGAATTTTAAACCCACCCCTATATACCCATCCAGGGTATATATTTGCACAGTAGGGGGTGGGGGTAAAGTTTAAACTTAGCCTACCTCCCATTTAAATCAGAAATAAAAGTGATATTTTCACTTTATTCTTAAGTAAATAATATTGTTTGGTAAATAGCCTAGGCCTATTTACCAGCAAGAATAGGTCCAAGGCAATGGCATTATTTGGGGGGCATGTGCCCTCTACATTCAATTTTTTTACATTTTAATTTGAAAATGGCAAAAAACAACATTACTTTCCATAAATTTTGGAAATAAATTTTTACTCCCCCCCCCCACACCCTCCAAAGTACACCAATCTTGCCCATAGGCTATTTTGGGAATAATAGCCTATAGGCTAAGTAAATATTTAAGGATTTTTGAAGTCGTTTTAAGAATTTTATAGTGCTTTATTTTGAGTGGGCTTAACCACAGACTAACTCCCAAAAGGATCTTTTGAATTTATGAAATCTTGCTAGGCTAAGTCTTGAAAATTTCTTCCTGGAGCCTGATTTGGTAAATAAGCTCATTCAATTCATGTGGCCTGGCAAGACATTTTTTTGTTATACTATTTAAAGCGAAGAAAACACTATAATTAGCAATATATCTCAACGTAAAAACTAAGGACTTTAACCTACGCTACTTTCACCATTAAAATATAACAATTTAAATGTTACTTTAGTTGCCGTTGTGCTATCTGCTATGGTAATTAGTAATCTCTTTAAATCGCCATCTGTAAATCTGTATTTACTAAGAAGAGGGTCTATATATGTGTATATACATATACTCGTCCGCCGGTGACAGCCAGGCGGTTCGCAGAAGAAGAAGACGCCCCAAAAACACGTTACAAAGGAGCTGGAGAAATCCACCCATGTATAGAGGCATTCAGGGTTGCCCCCGAGGTTACGTTCGTACCATTTTTGGTACATTTTAAATAAAACGGTACGTTTTACGTTACGGTCCTGGAAACGTTACATTTTTGTTACGTTTTTGAATTTATGTTACGCTTTTGAATGATAAGTAAGTTTCACATTTTCTGAGTAATCTATTTTTTCCCCTGTAAAAAAATCCGCTGTTTCCATTTTAATTACACTGACATGAGTATCGACATTCTTTCACATCGGGGTCATTAAATGTTATCACACAATTACTCAGTTATCAAGATGAGAAAATACCCCCTTCGCTTACTCGCATTGTAAGTTAATAAAACATCATGAGCATAAGATTATCATTTGCTTAGTGACAAGGGACAATAGTCAGTTAGTCACCTTACCAACTTTTAATTTCATCACCTGAGTTTGAATCTTGTTCAGTCAACAGTCATACTGAACTGACATGGGGAAGGGGCTAGCTGAAGGTTAAGGTAGGAAAATTTATAGTAAAAACAGGTAAATTATAATAAAAGTTATTTTTCTTATAATTTCTTTTTAAATATGTGATTATAAGATGATATATGTATTATTCTTTGGGTAACAACCTCACCCCCCCCTTTTCTGATTGGTTGGACATAATATCAGGTTATATACAAAACTTGCTCTTTTAATATGGGATTATTAACGGCTGATATTGACAAAATATATGAAACTATAAAAATGAGCCATATTTTGGTTATAACCAAGCTATATATAATCACTGAGGAGGGTTAGTTGACCAAAAATTTTCGATTTTATGGTAGACTTCCCAAGTATCATGGTCATTTTATGACATTATACTCCCCCTCTCCATCTGTATTTTCAGAAAAGCGACCATGATATTTGAAAATAGTATAAAATAAAGGATTTAATGGTACTGCTAGTGTGTTTAGCATGTTTTCTACAGAAAACGACAATCACTAAATATTTGGCTTTAGAAAAAAACAACTAGACTAGTGCCCATTTTTATGAAGAAGATAAACAGCCTTCTATATGTATAGGGTAGGCTTGCAGTTTACTTAAACACTGATTCATAGGGACCACGCAGGTTGGGTTGGGGCCTGAACCCCCTGAGAACTTAAACTTCTTCCAATTTCTCGGGATTTCTTTATTAAATTATAGGTTTTTTACTATTCCCCCCCCTATTCTTTTAAGTAAACCATTTCCATTTCGTTTTTATTAACTCGCTGATCTTTTTGTTACATCTTCCATTTATTTCTTTGTCGCATATTTTTTTTTAATTTGTGAACTATTTTTCAACCACTACCAAATGTTCAGTTACTTCCCACATTTATCAGTATAGCACAACAGTATGAGTACTTCCTGATCCTGTGTTAATTTAGGTTGTGATCTTGGATGAGACACTACGTTTTTTTTTTATCGGAAAATTAAAAGTGGAAATTTTTTTCCAGAATCTATAAATATAAATGAAAATTAGGGGCAAAAAACGATTCGTTTTTTCATAATTTGATATTTTTTACTTGTTTTACTCAAGTCATCGACTTATTTCGCTTATGCATTCAAAACCTAAATAAATTTGGTGTTTATGTTATGTAAAACCCAATGTTTTTTGTACCACTCTCGTTCACTTATATTAATTTATTCTTGAGAAAAAAAAATTCTCTACTTTTTAGTTCAATTTGAAAATGAGTTCTTTTTTTATTGACTCCCTCCCCTAAAATTTCTTCATATGTGCCTTGACTTGTGAGACCCTTCAAAACAGCTTTAGGCTAACATTTTTGTGGCTGAATTATATGAACTCTTCTTTTATTTCTTGATTTCTTTCGGTTTGGAGTTACAATTCAAATTACAAACGGAAAAAGACATTTTATGTAAATGACTGCTGTTTCGCATAAGAACTGAAGACAACGATTGAAATATTATTTGTTCGATAAAATAAAAACAAATCAGAAACCCTGTCACTCGGAATTGCTCAAATCTTCATATAGGAGCGATTCAAATTTGAAGCTGGAGGAGCTGAGACCGAGCCAATCTAAAATATTAGACGGGAAGGGAGCGATTAAAATGATTTTTTGGTCTTGTTTAAGAAGCTGGATTTATTAAAATTGTTTAAGTTGAAATTTAACAATTAAAAAAAATCTACTTGGTTATCTTCTTTTCTGAAAACTCTAAATTGTCCTGTGTTTATTGATTTGCCTTTTATTTTGTACGTATTACTCATCAAATTTTGGTTGAAATATATAGATTCAAAAACAGTGGGTTCAAAACACCAATAATGTCACTTAAAAAAGAACAACAACAAAATAAGCAAAACAGTAGCCTGGGATTATATACACGCATCAAGGGGGGGAGGTTGTCTTTCTTTTGTGCCGGTAAACCGGAAGCAGCACTTGCAGTTGAATAAATAGTAAATTCCTAAAGGTAACGAAGCATAAATTTTTATTATTGTATACTTTTTAGGCATCTTTTAAAAGTTGGAGGGAAGATTTTAATGAGATATTGTAAAAATATATTTTTCAAATTATAGAGGCAACAAAAGTCCCCTCCCTCCTTTAAGTACTGCTCTTGATAGCGAAATTAAGGCACCCTGCCTTGAAAAGAGACTTTCCTATCAAAAGTTACGTTTTAAGACTTTGGACGTTATGAAACTTTTTGGTCTGGTGGCAACCCTGGAGGTATTGCAGATGAGTATGCTAATATTCAGTAGAAGTTCCCTCTACCCACAAAGTCTAATACACCTACTTTCCCCCAATCCCCTCCATGGAATTGGTCAATCCCCATAATAAATACTGATTTCTCAAAATGGACTAAAGATTTAACCCCCATTGCTTTTGTCCAGAAGAAATTCTCTGAAATTAATACAATTACTTATAAGAACCATTTCCAAATCTTTGTTGATGGGTCCAAAATGAATGAGAAGGTAGCAAGTGGTGCTTTCCTTCCTCTCCTGAAAATTGCAATGGGTGAGAAATTGTATAATAATGTATCTATAATGTCTGTAGAGTTAAATGAACACCTTATGGAAAATAAACCTTTGATTGCTAATTCAAATAATATTATTTTTCATTGAAATTGAAAAATAATATATTTTTCATTTTATTTTTCATTGACAGTAATTCCTTTTCGTTTTAAGTTTGAATTACTATAGAATTGTTTCTTATCTTAAGTTTCCATATAGCTCTTTATTTTCTTCGTGAATTTTCTATTTGAAAATCTAATGCATTTAAAACAGGGGCGGATCTAGAGCGAAATCTTGGGGGGGGCAATGTGACTAGGGCACCAATGAGTAAAATCTGGGGGGGGGCAATGTGACAAAGGTGCTAATAATTGACAAATTTATTCTAAAAAAAGAGTGAAGAAAAAAAGGGGGAAACAGGGTGCCAGAAAAAATCTTGGTGGGGGGGGGTCCCCCATCCCCCTGGATCCACCAGTGTTTAAAAAGCCTTGCCATGAACAATTGACCAAAAAAATACTCATTGACTGGATGAAGTTCGAAATATCTCGCCTAAGTTAACGCGGCTTGGTTGTTCATCCTATATGATATTCAGTAATCGCAAAAAAAAGTTTATTTATGATTAATTCAAAAAGATATCATTCTTCGTTTAGCTATAATTGATTCAATAAATACTATCCTTTTATAAACAAGCCAATAAAAAAAAATGGTATTTAATTGCGTCATGCCTACCACGTCAATCCACAACTTGTCAATTTTTACTGACAATCAGAATGCAAAAAAAACTAGAACATGCGTTAAACAGCTAACAAAAGATATTTCTAAACTGACAACTAATTGTCCAAAGTTGACCGAAATAAAATTCATACAAATGGAAAACATTACTAAGAAATTTAAGTTAATCTGCACTGATGATGGTTACAGTCCAGATCAAGAGTCTGATGCAGAAACTGCAACTGTTGAAGAAGCAATAAAGAGAAAAAAGGCAAAAAAGAGTACGGGAGTCGCAAGAAAAATTCGGAAAACAGTTACATACAAAATTATACACCCAGTTCCATTTCGTCACTCAGTACTGAAGCACGATTGTCCTCATCATCCACAAGAACAATCCCACGCTGATCAGTTTGAAGAAAATTATCTGATAAGTTTGAAGAACATTTTAGAACGTTTGAGAGATACGAGGAGCGTTCAAAAAGTTCGTAGAACTGCATATAAAACTTTATTTCATAAAAACAAAACCATCACTACTTTTCAATATAGTCTCCCCTAACTTCAACGCACTTAGACCACCGATGCTCAAGTGCCGCAATTCCAGCATGGAATAAGTCTTGTGACTGGGAATTGAACCACTGATCCACGGCGGATATCAGCTCCTCATCGTCACCAAAACACTTTCCACGAAGGTCGGACTTCATGGCACGAAACAGGTGGAAGTCGCTTGGGGCCAGATCCGGACTTTAGGGTGGGTGAGCCAACTGTTTGAAGCCCATCTAATTGATTGTGGCTTGTACCACGCGGCTATTACGTACCAGTGCATTGTCATGAAGAAGGAGAACACCACGAGTCAGCATTCCTCGCCTCTTCGTCTTGATTTCCTGGCGCAACTTAACCATCAGATCCAAGTAATAGGCACCAGTGATGGTAGACCTTCTGGGCAAGTAGTCGATTAGCAGGAGACCTTTTGAATCCCAGAAGACTGATGCCATAACCTTGCCTGCAGAGGACTGAGTCCGAAACTTCCTTGGAGGCGGCGAGTCACTGTGTTTCCACTGCATGGAGGCGATCTTGCTCTTAGGGTCCCAGTGGTGTACCCAGGTCTCATATCCAGTCACAAGTCGCAAATGAAAGTCTGGGTCTCTCCTGTAGAGCTCGAGAAGTTGTGAACTGAGCTGCATCGGCTGCTGTCGATCTTGCACTTGAAGATTTCGAGGCTCTCATCTGGGAGACACTTTAGAGAGATGAAGATGGTCGTGAAGAATGTTGAAACCGCTCCCTTCAGAAAGGCCAACTTCGGTTGCAACTTCTTTGACCTTTAAACGACGATCAGCCATGACAAGGTCTTCCACACGCCGGATGACCTCCGGGGTCGTCATTTCCAAAGGTCGACCGGACCTTGGGTCGTCTTCCAGGGATTGACGGCCCCGCTTGAACTCTGCGGCCCATTTGGCGACCATGGAATACTTGGGAGCATCTTGCTGGTACACCTTGGCCAACCGATCTGTGATTTCTCTAGCCGAAGAACATTCTTTGACAAGGAATTTGATCACTGCTCTGTACTCGATCAGTGACGAATCTATTTCTACAGTGATTCAATGACTTTGGACTTAAACCTGAAAGGACAAACAAAAATGAACAGTTTTCAGGCTGTGAATATCATTTACCTAGATAAGCATGCATGCAGAGTTAGAACTTATTTCGTCATTTCTAAGTGTTTCGTTCTACGACCTTATTGAACGTCCCTCGTACACATATCGATTATTCACGTTATTTCCCCTAGTGATTACCCATCAATCAAACAGCTCGTGGTAACTAACTGTAAGCACGGAATGACTCGGCTCAATAGTAACCGAAACTCTAAAAAACTGAACTTTAATATCAGTAGATTCATCAAAAGAATCAGCTTATTATGTTGATTCTAAATATATAAGATTCATCAAGTTTAGTGTTACCCATCAAAAGTTACGTGCTTGAGAAAATTTGCCAACTGGCCCCTTTTCCACGCCTGTTTTTTCCCCAAAGTTATCTGATCCAAATTTTGAGATAGCCATTTTGTTCAGTATAGTGGAAAGATCAAATAACTATGTATTTAGGTGTAAAATGACCCCCCTCCCCAGTCCGTGAGGAGAGGCCTGTAGGTTATGAAATTTGCCCATTGTTTTCGTATAGTATTTGTTATTGGGATACCGTCATTTTTAGGGGGAGGGGTTGTGCTTGGGGTGGATTTCTATAGGGAGAATCTTATTTGGGGAGAGAAATTTCCCGGGAGGGGCGAATTTTCCAAGGAAAATGTTACACTGAAGGGATTTGACAGAATTACTATACGAAATTCTTTTTAATTGTCTTACATTCTCTTTGCCAAATTTTTCATGTGAAGATGTTCCGTGGGAATTATCTGGGGGCTTTTTTCCGTGTGTTTTGATTTCCAGGAAATAATTTCCACGGAAGGGGGCATTTCTGGAGTGATCGAGAAGCCGATTCGAAATTAAAGTCTCCGTGGGGAGAGGGGGTATATTTCATTGAGTGTGAGCCAGATTTGCCGCCATTATTTGAAAAATGAACCAAAATTAAATTAAAAAAAAAAAAGTTTTATTTTTAATTGAAAGTAAAGAGCAGCATTAAAACATAAAACGAACAGAAATTATTGCTGCCCCCTCCTCAATAACTTGCTCTTTACGCTAAAGTTTGACAGTTGTCCTTATTTTTTAAGAGCGACTACTAAAACACACGGTCGTTCAATTAGAATTGGAAGCTTTTTTTAAAAGTGCAGACAGCTTTAGCGTATAGAGCAAGGTATTGAGAAAGGGGCAACCCTTCGAATCGAACCTACATTAGTTGAAAAACGTTCAGAAGTTAAATTAAAAAAATAATTTTTAACTGAAAGTAAGAAGCGACCTTAAAGCTTAAAAGGAACAGAAATTATTTCGTATATGAAAGGGGCTGTCCCCTCTTCAACACTTCGCTCTTTACGCTAATATTTGACTCTTTGTCACAACTCAATTTTTTTAAACAATAAATACTTTAGCGTAAAGAACGAGGCATTGAGGAGGGGACAGCCCCTTTCATATACGGAATAATTTTTGTTTGTTTTAAGTTTTAATGTTGCTCCTTACTTTCAGATAAAAAGCTTGTTGTTATTTAATTTTTTAATAAAACGCAAATGACGGTTATGCTGCAGACCAAGTGTCTGATAGAGAAACAAAAAGTATTGAGGAAAAAAAATAAGAGAAAAAAGGTGAAAAAAGTACGGGAAGCACAAGAAAAAGGTGGAAATCAGTTACAAACCAAACTGCCCAACCACCAATACCATTTTTTATCCAGTACTGAAGTATGATTGTCCTTGTCAACCACGAAAATGCACCCACGCAGATCAGCTGGAAGAGCTTTGTCTGACCTCCTGGGAGAAGACGATCAGCTAAAAAATGACAGGTTACATTGGAGGTGCTCCAATGTAACTGGAATAGGTAGTCATACCACACATATCAGCATAATATAATATGTTACATCATAATAATATGTTGGCATTCATTTCACAGAAAAGAGAATGTTGGATAACGTAAGAAGTAGTTGTTTCATTGGAGCACCTCCATAAGTTGTATTCACTTCGCAGAAAAGAGCATGTTGGATCACGTAAGAAATAGTTGTTTTATTGGAGCACCTACACAAGTTGTATTCACTTCGCAGAAAAGAGCATGTTGGATCACGTAAGAAATAGTTGTTTCATTGGAGCACCTACACAAGTTGTATTCACTTCGCAGAAAAGAGCATGTTGGATCACGTAAGAAATAGTTGTTTCATTGGAGCACCCACACAAGCTGTATTCACTTCGCAGAAAAGAGCATGTTGGATCACGTAAGAAATAGTTGTTTCATTGGAGCACCTACACAAGTTGTATTCACTTCGCAGAAAAGAGCATGTTGGATCAAGTAAGAAATAGTTGTTTCATTGGAACACCCACACAAGCTGTATTCACTTCGCAGAAAAGAGCATGTTGGACCACGTAAGAAATAGTTGTTTCATTGGAGCACCTGAACAAGTTGTCAAACCATATCGATACATTAATATGTAACTACCGAGTATGTATGAATTAATATATTTCGTGTGCTTGTACTTGTTGCGGTACCCGACGCGGACGCCTCACCCGGCATCTAGAAGACTACGTATGATTGACTCCCATTTGTCACGATCTTGTGCCATCTATTCAGCAAGCCGGACGCAGTAGCTCTCTCAATTTCTGTTAAACTATCGAAATTCACGAATGGGGTCGAGGTCGTTTTGGCAATCCTTTATCAATTCTTAAATTGACCGCCAGGTTGCCTGTACCAATCAAGTAAAGGGGCAGCTAGAAGCACTTGCTTCATGTTGTGGTCATTGGGTCTTCTAGGGACATAACCAATCCAACGCAGTCTTTTCTGTTTGACAATCATGGCGGCGGGTTCGATGTCACAGCAGCGGTGGCGCACATCAACATTTGAGATTCTATCGGAGTATCGAATGCTCAGGATTTTTCGTAGACAGCGGTGGTCAAAGACTTCCAAATCATGGAGATGAAGCGCCTTCAGTGGCCAAGTTTCGACTGCATAAAAAAGAACAGATCTAACAGCAGCTTTATAAACAGAAAGTGTTGTCTTCATGCTGATCTCCCGCCAGATCCACAGATGGCGGCAGAGTTGTGAGAAGATGGCTTGGGATTCTGTTGATTCTGTTCTGTACGTCAAGGTCACAGCCTTCACGAGAGTCTATTATTGAGCCAAGATAGGTGAAGCTGTCGACGTTTTCCAATTCTTGTCCGTAAAGCACAAGCTGATAATCCGAGTGCAGGTTTAGGTCCATGACTTTAGTTTTGGCCGTGTTGATTTTCATACCCAGTAGCTGAGAGAAATGTGCTATTTCATTTAACATTGCTTGGGCAGTTGCTGGATCAGCGGCAAGAGCGTCGATGTCGTCCACGTAGTCCAGGTCAGATACGTTAATGCCCAATCCCATAACAACACCAACAAAACTCGAGAGTGCACTCTCTAGAATCCAGTCTATACAGTAGTTAAACAAAACAGGGGACAATACGCACCCCTCTTTTACACCACTTTCGACATTGAAGGGCTCAGTTTCTTCGCTCAGCACTCTTACTGTCGATTTGCAATGCTCGTAGTAGGCATTCAGCAGCTCTATGAATTCTACTGGCATACCATCTTCCAACATGATTCGCCAAAGGTTTTTGCGAGTTACAGAGTCGAAAGCAGCCACAAAATCAAGGAACATGTTGATTATGGGGAGTTTGTAGCGTTTGCATTGTTGGAGAATAAGGCGAAAAGTGAAGACCTTGTCAGTGCACCCTCTCCCTTGTCGGATTCCACATTGATTTTTACGCTTCCGCTTCTACCATGTTTCCTCAAACCTTTCAAGAAAAACCATTACATATACTTTGGTGACTATATCCGTAGGTTATATCTCTTAATAGTTCCAGCTGTCGTATCTGGGTTCCCCTTGAAATAATAGGGTTACTACTGACACCTTCGAATCAGACGGGAAGGTCTTCTTCTCCCACATCAGACGGAAGAGGATTTCTAGTTGTTCCGTTACAACGTGTGGTGACGCCTCGTAGACCTGGGGAGGGAGACCATCTTCTCCAGGAGACTTATTGTTTTTTAGCCGTTTGATCGCGTTTAGTATCTCTGAAGCTGAAGGTGGTGCTATGTCAATTTCATATGGTGGCCTTTCAGCTGTTGGTGGCAGCATCGGCGTTGCATCTTGCCCATCTTTATTTGTATTAAGCAAGTCTTTAAAGTGATTCTTCCAGTGATCAAGTTTACCTTGCACGTCAGGGATCACACTTCCTTGAGCGTCTTTTAAGGGACCAGCGATGGGTGACTTTATTCCAGTTATTTTTTTGAGGGTTCTATACAGCCTACTCCTGTCATTATTTCTGGCTGCTTTTTCTATCTCTAAAGCAACCTCATCCCAAAATTGTTAGCGGTGTTGACGTAAGCTTGTTTTAACCTGTTTACGTAGTGACTTTTTTACTTTGATTGATGCCTGCCTTGTAGCTTAGATTAGCTACAGTTTTCTTTTAGACATAATTCTTCCTCATCTTTACAGGGGCATAGCCAATAACTGCGGCAGTCATCTTTTCAGTTGTGTTTTAAATGTATTTTTATCGGTTTTTAAGGTCTTCATCACAGATTGTTATGCTTCCAAATTAGTTTTGCAACTTCAGGCAAAAACCTTCTTTCAATGTCTGGTTTTTCAGTTTATCCACGTTGAACTTTCTTTTTGAGGATTGTTTCTTTCTCACACTCATTTTCAGGAGTATTTTCGCACCAAAAAGCGTCTGATCGCTTCGAGCTTTTGACCCTGT
The DNA here is from genome assembly GCF_049724085.1 of Artemia sp. Qi Xiang Cuo. Lineage (NCBI taxonomy): Eukaryota > Metazoa > Arthropoda > Branchiopoda > Anostraca > Artemiidae > Artemia > Artemia sp. Qi Xiang Cuo. The sequence continues at coordinate 89,059,923 of NC_142796.1, forward strand.
GCACACCCCTCTGTAAGCTCGGGATCCGATGACTGAGGAGTACCGACGCTGACGGATCAATATATGGTCAATTTGGGCAGTTGTGGAGCCATCGTTTGAGCATCAGGTTATTCTTTGAGAGGGTTTGTGTTGGAACATAGTGTTGGTGATGGTAAGATTTTGAGATCTCGCGAACTGGAGTAGTCTATACTTATTATAGCACCTCAGTTCGTAAGTAAACAGGCCAAAAATCTCGCATACATTGTGCTCTGTCAGGCCAACACGGGAGTTCTAATCACCCGCTAAGATTAGGAAGTCTCTTTTGGGGCATTTCTGAACTGTAATCTCCATATCAGTGTAGAAGGAGTCCTTATCGATATGTTGGATAATCTTCCCTTAAGTCGTAGTCTGGCTATTCTCGGGTTCACTGGATCCCATTCAAGAAGAGCTTTTTGCGCACGGCGATCTATCATAAGGCCGACTCCATGGTCACCGGATCCATCATGTGCACCAGAGTTGAGGAATAAGTACGAGTTGTCGGAGTCACGGACTGGTATGGTTTCTTCAGACACTCCGTTCAATCTTGTCTCTGATAGACAAAGAACGTCTGCTTGGTAACGGTTCATTTCCATAGCCATCACTAACCTTGTCGATTCTCGCTTTGCTGATCTTACATTCCAGCTATAAACTCGGAATTCATCCTTCTGTAAATTTATTTCACTGGGAATAGCTCATAAATTTGTCGATCTCACCGCTATTCTTGTGAGTGGAATCACATTGCTTACTAGAGACGCATTAATGGGTATAGCTTGTACACTTGTTAACCCCGCTGTCAGACTCGGGAACGAGATTACGTCACTTACCGGGGATTCTGTAGTAGGCACAATGTTTTTAGGATTATTCATTTCTTCATAGATGTTTCATGGGAATTTAATTAACCGACGGGTCCCCTCCCCGTTGGCTCATCCTCCTTTCTCAACGCGGAATTGGGACTGGCTATTAATATGTTGTCGATTCACAATTGAAGAAAATAGTGCGTGGAATGACGTAGATATTGGAAGTTACAGTGGAGCACCTTTACAAAGTACCAACCCAAATCGACAAAAATCAATATAAAATTGGCGTGTGTTGGATCACACACGCACAGTACAGCAAATTTAGCAAAAGGTTGGATCGCATCCGTGGAAATGAAGTAACGTTGTTGGCTAAAAAAGTTCTAATTATCTTGCAGCACTCTCACGAGATCCTTAATGCCCAAAGATATATAAATACATTCGGAAATCTATCCGACAAGGAACAGTACTTATAAATTTGGAAGAGGAGGTTCGAAGGTTTCCAGTCCCTTATTCAATGCAATGGAGTAAATTTGGGGCTTAAGTTTTTAATAGTCAGATCACTGTGCCGTTGCAATAATTATTACGCTTTTACTATAAACTATCCCGCAGTGCCAGAATGTAGTGACGCTTCCCAAATGGGCATCAACAGATCTATGTCAGGCATTGGGAAACTTGTCACTCAGTATATCAGTATATTATACTACTGCTACTGCTAATAACAACTCAATGCAGCACCAAGCCATCTGAGGCCAACACAGCTACGTGCGATCCTTCTCTGTCCCAATATATTCAGAGCCTCCCTCTTTACAACCTCCCAGGAATTTCTTATTTCCTTGAATCTTTCCTTACGACGTTCTCCCACCCCAACCGGGACGACCTGCTTGTCGTCTGGCCATAGACGGTTGGCCGAAAAGGACGATCTTCGGTAATCTATCATGCTTCATCAGCTAAAACAGGCCTAGCCATCTCAACCATTCTGTCATTGCAGCCCTAGAAAGCGGAATTGGAGCACACTTTTCGTATAGCCCACTATTTAAGATACGGTCAGTCAGTCGGGTACTCAAAATAATCCGTAGGCAATTTCTCTGGAAAATATTCAGCAAATCTTCCTCCGTTTTCAGAGCACCGATGCTTCAGTCATCCTTGACCACTGTAGCTTTCAATATTTTAATCTTGGTTCACATACTTATCTTCCTATTCTTCCAAACTTTATTCAATAGTTAAAAACGCCCTGGGACTAAGCTATTCTACTTTTAACATCTTCACAGCACCTACTGTCTTTACTAATAATACTACCTAGGTAGGTGAAGCTGTTCATTTGATCGATCTTCTCGTTACCTAATATCACCTTTTCATCCTCACTTATTCCTAGCCTTAGCGACTTCAGTCTTCTTAACATCAACTTCGGAACCTTTTCTTGCACCCTTAACCCACGAAACTTCTTAAATTTCATTGATTTTGTTAACACTTTCATCTAGGATTCTCAAATCATCAGCATTATCTAAGTCCAGGACAGTTTTACTTCCCCATTTGACTCCGTGTTCTCTCGTTGCCTTTGCTGTGCTTCTCAAGACAAAATCTATCAAAATGATCCGTATAAATGGGGATAAAACGCCACCCCGCTTAACTCCTAATTTTAACGTTCTGAAATAACCGAAGATAGAACAAATGGTGGAAATAATCGACATACTGATGTTTTTATTCTTTCAAGTCAGTGCCGTCACATGGAATCAATGTAATGACGTCATATGCCGTCTCCCCTGATGAAAAAAACTATGTGACAAAACCCTTTGCTAACTCGATACAAGGCTATGTGGATGGACGTGTGATTCAGGATTATATTAAGTCTTGTAACTTAGATGACTGTGGTTCCTCACCACTGCAGCTAATGATTTCAAGCACATCACTTACTTTAGTAATAAAAACGATGATGGCGTGGGTCTTTAAGACGTCAGTGTGGTGTAACTTTCCCTTGAAGGTGTAGGTGTCCTTGGGAATCAAATTATTGGTTAACGTTTGAATTTTTACGGATGAAAAGCGTTAGAAAACTTAGTTATTTGGTCTTGCTAATTTGTTTTAGCACTTCGACGCGGCAACACTGACAAAAATATGGTAAGGATGGATATGAAGTCATACGATTGATTCCATGTGGCGGCACTATCTATCATCAAGTGAAAATGACATCATATACATTCCTGAAAAAGGCTTATGCCAGCTGTGTCTCTCACTTATACTATCTATCTTGGCTTTTTCTCCAATTAGCCATGGATTGATGGCACCTTGATTTTAGTTCAAAAACTTTGCAATTTTGAAACAACTGAACAAAAATCTTAGAAAATCACGGCTTTCGGGAATGAATAAACGCAAGATGGGCCCAGGAAGCAAAAATAATGTTTTATTAGGAAATCATTAGTATTTAAAAATGTACCGTGATTAAAATGTGATATATTTAAAATACAAAAAATAAAATTCGTTTTTTCTAAAGATAATTCCGACAGAAATTAAACGTCCCCTAATTGAGTTCCCAAGAGTCTAAATTCTTAATCAGCAAAAAGATAAATTGCATTTTAGCTTCAGTCAAACAATGACGCTAGACGGTTTTGAATTTCGCTAAGATCTTTGGTAATAAAAAAAAATGATAGATACAATGTTTCGCAGGAAGTCTAAGTTATAAGAGAGTGTGAACGTTGAAATCATCGAAATATCTAAGCAAAATTATTGCAAAAATAGTCCGCATAATGTAGTGAGTTTGCGAACATAATTACAAAAGAGCGGCCCCCTCCACAGGACTTGGGCCAATCGTGAAAAAAAGCTAGTAATGCGCAGGAGTTCTATTTGTGTGATATAGTGAAAAAAACTGTTTTTCGTTTCAATTATGGACTGTCTCTATTGCCATAAACATTATCTTTGAGAGCCAATTTATCCTTGCCTTTGTCGTTGTCATTTGAAGTGAACCACTGCTGTACACCTAAATATGTAAGTCATAAAAAAACTATTGCTTTTCTATTTGTGTTTATTTTGTTTTATATGTCTGTATCTAGTCGCACGACAGGTAATTAGTTCGTATGTCTCCAAGGTACGTTCCCAGGGATCTGATTTCTACATAACATTAGAGGTAATTGATTTCCAGATAACTCAAGGAAAAGAGGTTACATTTATATAGTTACACATTTTATTTTCCCTCACAGATTGAGGGTTGCGCGGTCATAAATTTACTTCACTCCCCATTGCTGTGGCGCGATCATAAACTTAATTTTCTCATTATTTTTATAGCTTGCCTAGCCTATTAAGTAGCTTAAGAAAAATCACCCCGGAAGAACTGGAGCGATCGGTACACCGCTTTAAATAATAATATTACATATGGCACAGCCCTTGACGCTATAAGTGGCGCTATCGGAGAACTTATAAGGTGTAAGTTCACAGCCTTAAAGCATAGTATTACATTTGACGCGGTCAATCTTTATTACCACAATTAGTATAGCCATAAAAGTTTATCGCTACAAATGGCACGGTCGGAAATTGGAGAAAATCATGCGAACTAATTAGGCTATAAACTTCGTAATTTAAATTTAATTATTGGCGAGATACAGACAAAAAAAAGTTATTAGGCCTATAACCGCTAAGCTATTATAGGAAAACCCTTTAGGATATCTCATAGGAGATAATAGCCTCCCCCAAAATAGGTTAAGTAAAATAATAAATTTATTTTGAGTTATTCAAAGGCAAAAAAAATGTCAGAAGAATTAAGCGATTTATTAATGGCGCAAAAGTTGGTCGCGAAAAATGTAGAAATAGCAAAGTCTATCCCGCAGTACAATGGACAATCAGATATTGACGAATTTAACATCCAATTGGCCTAGTTTGTAGATTTAACAAAAACAGAGCTAGAAACGTTAGTTGGCATGCTTCTATTAAGATTAAAAGGCCATGCCTTAACCTTTCTAAAGCAGATTGAACATACTATAGGTGACGATTCCAGCTGGCCAATAAATACGGTGGACAAATTGTTAACGGCATTTAAAGATAGATTTATCGAAACTAGTTCTACAAATAAATTAAGACACGGAATGGTATGCTTTGACCATTCACAAAACATTAGAGAATATCTTGATAATATACGGATTTCGGTAGAAGCAAAATACGGAAAAGTTTCAGGAGAACTCTATGAAAAAGTCATAATAAATACCTTTTTGCAAGGGTTACCCCCAAAACTTTATAGAATGGTAATATCCAAAAATATTCAGACGTTGGATCTTGCAGTTCAGGAGGTAGAGCGATTGATCGATTTGTTTGGAAGAACAAATTTTAGCGCCAGTAGTGCACTAGGCTATTGTAATGGAATCAATTTCCAAGACCCCGGAATTTTCCAAGTAAAGAATACCAAGAATATAAACCCAAACAATTTAAGTAACAATTAATTGTCAAATTTAAAAAATAGCGAGATATTGTGTTAAAATAGAAACTATGAAAAAATCTTTCCCACAAAAGAATATAACAGCTATAAATATGCAGAATAACCAATTTCACTTGACAATGTAACCAACCATGTAATCTAAATTTTGAGATGGAAATTCCAAACGATCGACAGATGGTCTCTTAAGATAAGAAATAAAACGAAATGTTCCGCTCTAATCACAAGGTATAAACCTTACAAATATTTTCTTGAGATACAAAATAAAACTAATATTCCGCTGAAATTACAAGGTAAAGCTTTAAAAATATTTTCTTTAGATACAATACAAGAATGTGCAGCTGGCTTTAATTATAGAGGACAAACTTTGTTCGACTCAGAAAAATTCCAAAGTGAAGTCTTAGAGAGTAATAAATCGTATCAAAATCTAGTTAAAATCAAGTAGCCCATTGGTGCAAGCCAGTCCAATAGTACTGTAGGACAAGTAGTGCAGCCAATAAGGACTGAAAAAATATACTTTTAGCAACGCCTAAACATAACCTCCGGCAAAATCGCAGAGGATAGATAGTTAGAACTTACCAAATTGGAGCTAGTCTATTTTGGGTTTTAGTCAGTCTTAGTCTGAGTTCATTTGGAGTCTTACACCAGTCTTCTAGCAGTTTTTTTGATCAGTCTTTTACCATGACTGTGTTGTAATAAACTTTTGAAGTGTACAAACTCTGAGTGATTTCGTCTCAGTACAATTTGTTATTTTGTTGATGCAACCAAGAACTCTGCGACTATTATGTAAGTAACAATAAATGCATTATTATTTTATTTTACTGTCTTGTGTTAATATTTCTCAGGCTCGTTAGTCCTTTTGGCTCCACTCGCTCCTAAGGGAAACTGAAACTCATCAATCTGATTTCGACTCAGTATGGTCGTTAATATAAGCTCCCTACACGTACTCCTAGATTAAGCTCCCCACTCTAGAAGTTCAGCCTCCACTCAGGTAACCCACTCGCGGACTGCTAACCTAGAGCTTAACTAAATATCCCATTGAATAAATTAATCGGAAATTCTCCATTGAGAAACCTCAAAAAGGGATATCAGAATTAGTCGTTTTAAAACCTCCCCATTAGTATAAACTTTCATTATAGAAGTGGCACTCCCAAAATTCACAAAACCCCCCCATTAAAAGTGGCGCGGTCGGTTTAAAGGAGCAAAAACACAAGGACAACCTCGAAAAAAAAGAGGAGAAGAATTGTTAAGAAATATTACCCACAAGAAATTTTTTTTTCTCTTTGCATGCTTTGAAGTGTAATATTGTTTACATATTTTCAAGTGCAAAATTTTTTTTTAGGCCTAAACCCTCTGGAAAAAGTAGCAAAAGAGAGTACATGTAATTAAAAAAAAAAAAATATATCAATTTTAAATAGTATAAAACAATTAAAAACCAGTACCGAATTTTAACCCATCAAAAAAAAAAACAAAATGTCGTTGGATCAAAACGAACAATTATTAAAGCAAAAACTCATTGCCAAAACAGTGGAAATTTCAAAATCACTTCCTTCATATAACGGTGACGCAGACGTAGACGAGTTTGTTATTCAATTAAACCAATTCGTAGAAATAACCCAAACGGACTTAAAATCATTAGTAAACATGTTGTTAATGAGACTTAAGGGACAGGCATTAACATTCCTGAAACAAATAGAACAAACAATAGGGGAAGATAACAACCTCCCATTAAATTAAATCGAAAAATTACTAAAAGTGTTCCGAGAAAGATTCGTTGAAACTAGCTCAACACACACAAATTAAAGCATGGTACGGTATGTTTCGACGAAACACAAAATGTTAGGGAATACCTACACAAGGTAATCGTATCCATTGAGGCAAAATATGGAAAAGAATCGGGCCCTTTATACGATAAAATTGTACCTAATACTTTCATGCAAGGATTAAGCCCCAAACTGTACCGAATGTTGATATCAAAGAATATCCAAACTTTAGAGCTAGCAGTCCAGGAAGCAGAGAGAATGATAGAAATTGACTCAATTGTGGCAAACCACAATAAGTCAAGAATAAATAACGTAGAAAATTCAACTCCGGGACGATCACGAGCAATTTCCCCAAATTTCTTTCAAAAAAAAAACTCACCCAAACCGAACCAAAATAGATCCCCAGCCCCTACGAAACAAAGGATGGTACGTTTTGTACCCACGAATACGACAAACAACGCACAAAACCCCCCAATTATATGCTATGCCTGTAATAAGCAAGGACATATTGCCAAGGAATGCCGTACTAGAAATAACTTTACACCAGCAACCCCCAGTTTTAATAACCGTTTGTTCGGGAGAACAAACTTAAATGCCAATGGGTCAGGTAGCTACAGAAATAACCCCCCACGTCTCCCCTCGTACCGCAACTCGTACCAACAAGGATTTGTACACACGAATCCTTCCCAATATATGAATCCCCAAACCTATACAAATTCTTCCCCCAACCGACAAAATAATTATCGGTTCCCCAACCCACATACACAACAACACATGTACCAATATAATTCACGAACAGTGTATCCAACTAAATTTGACAGGAATACAGGTAATGACAGAAGATATTTTTTCCCGACAGGAAACGAAAGAAATTTTTCGCCAATACAAAATGAACAAATGCCGCGAGCCGTCGGCACAAGATATCCCAACCCACGCAATTATACTTGGCGACAAAGACAATCAAATGTCAATCAACTTGGAACTTCACTAGCATTTGAAATACCCACTGAACCCCAACTTCAAACCCCAACTTATCAAATAAGCGCACAGGGAAACGAATTAGGCCCCCAAGAAAATTAACCGGGACCCTGGAGGCCAGTATATTTTGTAGGTCCCATCCAGTAATTGTACCTTCCTTAAGTGTTGATAATGACATATTACCTATATTAAATAACTTTAGTGTTGCAAGTATTAATTTCAAAGCGTTAATAGATTCAGGCGCATCTGTTAACATAATAAATTCGAATGTATTTAATAGACTTCCAATATATATTAAGCGACGGAAAAATTTCAATATTCCCAGTTTAACTAGTGTCACAGGTCATAGGCTGGAAGCTATAGGCTCCATATGCCTAGATGTGATAAAAGACAATAGGATCTTTTCTACAAATTTCATAATCTGCAAAAATTTTCCATACGAAGCGATAATTGGTGCTAATTTTTTAAAGTCTAATAAGGTGTTATTAGATATAGCAAATAACAGACTCGTGTATCCATACGATCCCATTCTCCCACACGTGGGGAAAGGGAAAGCAACAGTGAATAGAATCAAAACTTTTATATCTCAGGCCACGTCATTTTCTCCCAAGGGACGAGAAAGAAAATCAAGCGACAAATGGATCCAGTCAGTAAAAGCAAAAATAGGAAAAATGAAGGAGTATAGACACAAAGAGATAAAGAAAATAACTGAATTGTGGAATGAAATAATAAATCCAAACACTGTTGTAAGGAGAAAGGACTTGGAAGTCACCCTTACAATCAACCTCGAAAGCGGAAGACCTGACGCAAGCAAGCGCCAATCTAAATTTAATAGAAAATAACACGGAAGAAAAAGAATATGGGTTCTCAGTACGTAAAACAAAAATCCCCCCCAATAACATGCAACAAGTGCAAATCTCACAAATGATCACCCCTGTAAATGACAATTTAGAACTTTGGTTTGCATCCCCGTTTAAAGAAATTCCAGAAAATCTGTTTTGTGAAGAACAGATCATCTCATACGAAAAAGGCGAAGGTTTTATTTGGTTAACTAACACGCATGAAAACGATATGATTAAATTGAAAAAAGGAGCATGTCTCGTGGAAATACAGGTTATTTCTGATCATTAGCTAAGCAAATGGAGAAACTCCAAGGAAAGCTTAGTTAATAACATTGGAACTAACAATCCAAAGAATAGGTACCCCCTAACAAAACCCCAATTTTTCGAAAAATTTAAATTAGATCACATACAAAATACGCAATTAAAGGAAAAATTATGTGAATTACTTTGGAACTTTAGAGATATTTTTTCTACATGTGAGGAAGACATCGGGTTGATACCATTTTATCAACACTCTATCCAAACCACAGGGTTGCCCGTAGCTAAACAGCCCTATCGTATCCCCCATCCCTATAAGGGCTGGTTAAAAAATAAAATCCGCAAACTAGAAAGAAACAATATTATACGGCCGAGTACAAGCCCGTATTCAGCCCCTGTTATACTAGTACCAAAAAAGAACAAGGACCTGAGGCTCGTAGTAAACTATAGAGCATTAAATAATCAGGTAGTTAGCAACAATGTTCCCCTGCCACGAATTGATGAAATCCTGGACTCTCTTTCAACCAAAAACGAAAATTTCACGTCTCTTGACCTTACGCAGGTCTATTATCAAGTCAAGATAGCAGATAATGTCGTCTATAAAATGGCCTTTTCAACGACAGAATGTGGCTCTTACGAATATTTGAGAGTACCCTTCGGACTCAAAACCAGTTCAAGTGCATTATGTAGACCTCTGTTACACTTATTACGAGGTATAGAAAATATTATCCATTTTGTGGATGATGTTACTTGTGTGGGAGAAACACCAGAGGACCATTTGAACACACTAGTCAAAGTTTTCGAAAAATTCAGAGAGGGTAATTTGAAATGTAGACCGGAAAAAGTAAATTTGTTGCAATCCAAAATAAAATTCTTAGGAATGACAGTGACTCAAGGTCAAATATCACCGGACCCTGAGAAAATAAAATGTGTAGAGAATCTTAAGCCGCCAAAAACTATGAAACACTTAAGAGGTATTATTGACTTGACCAATTATTTTATAAAATTTATACGTAACTGCGCCTAAATTGCAAAATCCCTAACAGATCTAACTAAAGGAAATTCCCAAAATAGGACCTGGTTGCTGGACGCTCAAACTTCCTTATACAATCTCAAGAAGGCTCTTACTTCTGAACCAATATTAGCGTTGCCAGACTATGAAAAAGGTACATTCGCGGTTACCACCGATGCTTCAGCTCTAGGTGTCGGTACAATCCTGTCCCAAATAATGTCCGTGGAAAACAACCCCGAATTCCAACAGGATCCCCCTCAATATATAGAGAAGGTCATACGCTCTTCAAGCAGAACTCTAACCAACGGAGGAAGTAGTTATTCAGCAACAAACTTAGAGTTGCTATCTATAATTTACCACTAAGACAAATTTAGACATTATTTAGTAGGTCGGAAATTTAAACTGCGCTCGGACCATAAAAGCTTACAATACCGAAGCATATTCAAGAATCCAACTGAAATTTTAGCGCGATGAATAATGAAAATCCAAGATCTGGATTACGAATTTCAACATGAGACTGGTAAAAAGAATGCCGCTTGCGATTACCTAAGTAGATACCCTGAAAATAACTCTTCATTTAATGAAATTAAACGAATAAATACCATCAATCCCAGTAAACGGACACACAATAAGAAAAAACCAAAAGTAGTTACGTAGGAAAAGTGGCCACGAGTAAGTCCCTTATCCCTAGACAATATTAAAAGAAATCAAGTTAAGTATGAAATGTGTTTGGCTCTCATTAATTACTTTGTGAACTCCGATAATCTCCCTGATAAGTTCAAAGCCATAAGACGGGAAATAGACAATTTTTATTATGACTTTGACGAAGAAATCCTTTGCAGGATAGTAACAGGCAAAACAAATAGGAATCAAACCTTAATAGTCCCAGTGCTCCCCCAAAACTTAATAATACCTGCCTTCGAGTACTTCCATTCGGAAATAGGCGGACACTTAGGAATAACCAAAACCTTTCACAAGCTAAAACAATACTTTTATGTTCCGTCGGCATTGACAAAACTCAAAGATTTTATAATTACATGTGAAGCTTATAACTTAGGAAAATATCCCCAGATGTACCCAACTCCCCCCTTGAGAAGAGTACCAGTAGCAAGGTTTCCTTTCGACATCGCTTCATTTGACCTTTTTGGTACAAGTGGAGGATTGCCTGTTTCTAATAGAGGTCATACTTGCATCCTCTCAGTAATAGACAATTTTACCGGCTTCACTTTTGCCAAAGCATTGAAAAATCAAGGCGCATATGCCACAAGAAAAGCCCTAGCAAAAATATTTTTAGAGTTTGGCGTTCCTCAACGGGTCATTAGCGACAACGGATCTAACTTCGTTTCTAAAGTAACAAAGGATTTAATGAGTTTCCTCAAAATAGAAAAACTAGTAACCTCTCCCTACCATCCCCAAGCTAATGGAAAAATTGAAAATAGGCACAAAATATTTTCCAACGTCTTGAGTATTTATACAAAGGACAATCGAAACGATTGGGATCAATATCTACCTTACTTAACTAATGTAATTAATACGGCATACTCGGAAACGACTAAGGAAAATCCATTTTTTCTTTTATTCGGACGCGATTTTGAAATACCTTACCAAGAAATTATAGAATCAAGGCAGTATTACAATAGTACAGAGGACTATAAACAAGACCTTATAAATAAGATGAGAAGAACCTATAAAATAGTTCGACAAGAGTTATAAAAATGTAAAATGAATCAAGAGTTGAGAAATGAGTCTAAAATCAAAGGGAATATAAATTTTCAGGTAGGTGACCGTGTCTATCTGAAAAATGAAGCTAAACTGGAAGGCAAAAAACTGTCCAATAAATATTCAGGACCCTACAGAATAATCAAAAAATATGACAACGATTTTACTTTTAAAATGATAAGTCCAGAAAACGGAAGAACATACAAAGCACATGTAAGCCGTATGAAAGGTGCCAAATATCCCGTTAAGTGGGCACCCGAACCCCCATCTTCAGATTCATCAAACGCGGAAAATCAATTTCCTAAGTCCAGGCTATCCGAACTAAAACCCTTTAATTTTAAACAAAACTATTTTGAAAACAATAGCGAAGAGGAAGATTTTGAAGAATTTTTGGCCATGAAAAATCTAGTCATCCCTAAAAGGAAAACCCCTAATACCCATGCCTGCAAGAACCCCAAAAAGCCCAGAGAGCTCATCCACAGAAAGCTCGGAGCAAGAATTGGATTATACGCTGTCGCCAAAAACCCAATTTTTCCCCGATAGAATTTCAACTCCATGTCCCCCCAAAAGATTTCCTGATGATTTGGTATCCCCAGCAACCCCAATAGAAAGACCCCTGTCGCTACAGGAGGAGCTGAACGGAGCCGTGGAAACCCCGGGTGCAAAAAGAAGGAAAACCCCTTCTAGGGATATAAATACAAAAAGCTTGAGAGAGGCCATGGACATTATTAATTATCCGATAAAAACAAGGCAAAGTACCTTGCCTTGGACACAAGAACACCCTGAAGGGGAAAACTTTGAACAGTACCATCAAATAACTGTGTACTAAGTATAACCCAAGGACTATTATTCCTGAAAATACACCCTGCTCCGTACTATATCTCAGCCCCCAGAAGAGAGAGGGCTCACGCAATGGAGGCAATCTTCCAAGCTATTTTACACCACACAGAGTTCCAAAAAATCTTTTAACTCCCCCGAAGCAGGATTTCAACGCGAGGACATGGAAAATAAGCCCTCTACCTCTAGAGCAGATGAGATATATGAAGCAACGGCAGGTGATTCCACAAAACCTCAAAGGACAACCCCAGAAAGCCATAATGATGAATCCTCAGGAACTAGCTCGACCGAGTCCGATGATGAATCAGATCCTGACTACCCCCAGAACGCACCAAAACAAAAACAGGCTTCTGCCGCGGCCCATGCGAAAGCCGCAAAATTAAAAGGTCAAAAATACCTACTAAAACAGTATAAGAAATTTGACCTGATCTCTATGGGAAAATCAAAAAAGAATAAAAAACAAGAAGGCAAACAGGAAATTGCCACGAAATCTGGCATAATTAGCAAGATACCTGACAAATTGAAATACATATATGAACAAGCACCCCAAAAAAAAAATTATAAAGTAATATTAAATCATAATGAGCAGTTTAAAAAAAAAAAAAATTATAACCAGAATATATGAGTAAGACATCACAATAAAAGTCGCCCATAAAAGGTCGAAATAAGTCAATAGTTAATTTTTCCAGACAAACTATATCCTGGCTTGGTAAAAAACCCCAAAGATAGAAGAAGAACAAGGATTGTTCAAACCTTCCTCGAAAAGAAATATATCTAGTGCAACCCCGTTACTGACAGAACAAATATGGATCAACTATTTCAATTACGATCAAAACTTCTGGAAGACTCGGCACAATTAGTAGCAGAAAGAGTGAAAATCGAGAATATGATAGAAGCCACACTTAAATCTCTTAGTGAAGTGAAGGCTTCCCAAGGAAGAATGAACAAAAGAATAAACGAGATTTTAATAACTAAGCAAATTGATTAGTTAATTGAAACCCAGTTTATTGAAATTAAAGAACAGACCACCAAGATCCAAAACGAAATTAAATCAATAAGTGACGCCACGCTTGTCAAGGGATACAATTATCCCGACCAGATCCTAAAATTGCAAATATTATACGATAAAATGCAGGAAATTGGTAAGAAAGTACAAGATTATAGAAATAGTACTGTTCTATCCGCCACAATGGCAATACAAGAATTTCTGGCACCCCAAAGGGCAAAGATCCTAGACTTGCAGCATAAATACGACCACTTAAAAGCACAGAAAGAAATAATTCAGCTTCAACAGGACAGCTTAGGGAAACAACTAAACGAGAACCACGTCAAAATTACCGAAGAACTTCAGAAACAGAAAGATTTCTGCTCAAATTTAGAGAAGATAGTTGCAACGTATTTTACAGTTGAAGTTAACCTACCCCTCAGCCCCCACTTGGAAAATCTGCTTGCTAACAATTGCGACGAAGGACCATCCCAACCCGTATATTTTGCAATTCCAAATCAAGCTCGTCATCACCACACAAAACCCCAATTGGAAACAAATCAACGGAATCTTCCAACGGATAATAATATAATCACGAAGGCCCAGTACCCTGACGCCCAAGAGAATGTTATTACGGGCCAAGATCCCTCAGAAATCTATGCACAACAAGGAACGCCCAAAACCCAACCATCGCCAGAAGCCGCAGAAAACTAAGAAATGCCAGACAAGAGAATAAATCGAGCTAAACAAAAACAAAAAGAGGTAAAAATTCTTTCTCCTCAAAATCCCCTTCTAATACATTAAAATAACTACATTTTATAGGATGGGATGTTTAGCGACAAGAAATTAGTAAATAACCAAATAGTCGAGCGAAAACTCGTTAAAATATATAATTATTTTTCTGATATAAATAAAATATTATTTAAATAAAAAATAAATATATAAAAAAATTCAGATTGAAAATAAAATTTTAAAAAAAAAAAAAAAATGCAATGAATACCCCTCCATAAAATAATCGGAATATTTAAACAGCCTCTCGGATACCCCCCAGTGTAGGTAAAAATGACGATCACAAGGGATCGCTTAGTGAGGAGGTTTACTTCAGGGCACGATGATCAAATCCGTATCCTTGGTTCGGCCGTCTATAAATCCATAACCCCCCAAAACTACATACCAAAAGTTAATTTTAATTAAAAAAAAAAAAGTATTCGGATCGGCGCTTTAATAGATTCTACATCTTCACAAAATCAATTTTTTGGGATATTTTTTTTTAATTATAACGCCAAAGATATAATCGAATAAGCACCTCCAAAATTTACTAAATTTAATCACAAGGAAATGTGATTGGAAATAACCACCAGCCAAACTTGCCGTAAAGAATGTAAAACGTCAAACAACTTAAAAAATTCAGTCAAAAAAATATATGTGCGAGTTATTATCGTGTTAATTACCAAGCTAAAGGGCAATTAGAAAAACAGATAATTAGCGACAGTCTAATGATCAAACAGTTGGGTTTATGTGTATGTGTATGTGCATATGTATGTATGCGTATGTGTATATATATATATATGCGTATATACGTGTGAGGATGGTGACAATGCGAGACAAAATTTACCTGCATATAAAGATGTAAGGACTTACCTGGTCATGAGTACAGGTTTTTCTGTCAACGTACTTAACATAATAAATCACAATTAATCTTAAAAAAATTATCCATTAAATCATAATGAAAAAAAAAAATCTGTCCCAAAACGTTTATTTAAATATGAACTAAAGACTTTACAAGAAATTAACTAATGTAAAATGTCTATAAGTAAAATTTTATCTTTTCTGGTTAAAATAGCTAATGCTTGATCAGAATTTATTTTTTTTGGCCTTTATATTTTCATTAAAATGAATTAAATTAATTCAAAGAACACACAACTGAGCTAAGAAAAAAAAAAATAAATTCAAGTAACGCCAATTTTACAAAGCAAATACCACTGCGGCCAATGTTAAAAAAATTCTGCGATTCCAATAACCCTTGTAAAGCGTTGATATGATAAGAAATTAACACCAATGATACCAGGCAGAAGCCATTAAAATTTATGGTAGCGTAGTCAAAGTATCTAAGCGTAATATTCTCGAGTTAAGAAACTTTCCCTTTTCATTTCGTAATTAACAAAAAATTGCTGACCCGTGTACCATTTATTTTTTGAACTAATTTCATAACTATAACCGATAGTTCTTTCTCATCAAAAAAAAGGTAATAATTAACTTAAGTGTATCAAAGTTTATTAATAATATTTAACTTTTAATTATATAATGATTATAAATCGGTGTAACAAAAGCCGAATAAATAAAATACAATTACCTTTCGAAACCTAAATGAACAAATTAAATTAATTGCTAAATAATTAATGCAAAACACAAGAGTAAACCTGAAAGGTGAAAATAAGCTAAAATTGAAGAATTTAAAATGCCGATTTGTTGCATAGATTTTGAAATATAGAGACGAGATGAATTGCTTAATAAGAGGCATATCCGCAGATACAAGTAAAACAACGAGAGCGGCGTAATCATTAAGTCATAAAAATAGGCCCCTTGATAACCCTCAAAAAAAATCCTATGAAAACCTAAAAGGGAGAGTTTTATGATCGAACCTCCTAAACAATTTGTTAGTTGAATTTCTGTAGTGGCGTAGTCGAACGCTAACTAGGATATCTTTAAGCCAGGTGTTACAGAACCATGAGTAAAATCAGTTAGACAAGTAATTACTGTAATCATTCGTACATATTAAACAATTTGAAAGACAAAATAGACCTCCCTTAAATAAAAAAAAACATGTACAATAGTAAAAAAAATTGCAATATATGGTACATGCTAATAGAAATTAATACAGATTAAATCAAAAAAAAAAGAAAAAGCATTGAATTATTCTATTTTTTTTACTTGATATGTCCCTAACTAGATAAAGAGTCTTACTATCAAAAATAGTGGTACCATTAACTTAATTTGTGGCACATGCCCAAGCTAATTAAACCAGTAATTTTAAAAATCGCAAAAAAAATATCTTTGCTGTGCAATCACTAATTTAAAGAAAAAAAACACGCAAAAAAAACTATATAAAAAATTTCATCGTGAAAGTATATTAGACTAGTCGTTAGACAAGGGACTGTGAACCACAAGGCGGTGATTGTAAATTAGGGCGTGTCTTGCTATAAGACCTGTTGCCGTTGGTCCAGGTATAATTTGTTCTCCATAGGCCTATATATATATATATATAAGGAAAAAAAAAACGCGCATTTTTTAAAATTGAAATTTTTTATTGCCAACTATTGAGAATATTTTTACCTAGTAAATAACTTTTTTACAATAAGTTAAGATTGTAAATAACCAGAGCTAAATAGCACCTTAGTTTTGCGATAATTAGAAAAAGCAGCAGAATGCTTGCAGCCGATAGGAAAGGAATAATATAACAACCAAAACCTTAAAAATTTGAATAAATTAATTAAACCAATTTTACATTAAATCTATTTAAATCATACAAATTAACCTCCAAAATATATTAAAAAAAAAATAAACTTTAAAAAAAAAAAATAACAAAAAAAAAAACTTTTTCCAAGGCCAGACAATTTATTAAATTTGGAAAGATTTTGAAATGTGGTTGGAAAATAATCATAATTGGTAATAACAAATGCGAAGCTAATATTGAATAAAAATTATTCGCTTACGATCTTGCAGTCAGTCCTATATTACCTTATATATAAGACAAATAAATTACCAAAATAACCTGCCAGAAGGGTAAAACATAAGACCAATCAGTTAATTCCTAAAGTATCATAATTCCCAAAGCATTTAAACGACTATTACATAGCAAGTATCGTAAAATTGGCCCATAAATTCAAAGTGGCGCTATAAGAAATGACAACGTTCAATTAGACTAATAGCTATCTGATAATAGCAGATATATTCTGCTTCAGAAATGTAGTTCAATTTCTGCGAGTTCTCAAAGTTGATGCAAACCACGCAACACGCCGCTAAAAACGAGTAGAACTAAATTAAACCAACATAGGCCTGTCAAAATACGGACTAATAACCAAAATAATTCATAAATCAAGTAATGTAAAAAATAACCAATTAATGCAAAAAGAAGAGAATCCTTCCAAAAATTGACGTTAGTCACAAATACTCATATCACAAGACAGTATTTAATAATTTCTACTAACCTTATAAGCCAGTTACGACCCCAGGTCTCTGCTAATTCTTAATTCCCCCAATAAATAATATGACACGGTAAGCCACATGTTATTCACAAAATTCAAGCCTTGTGAAAAGCACAGTATTTAAGAGTTCGGAGAATGTGCACTCACTAGTAAGCATGTACTTAACTAAAATTGATAGAACGAAACAAACATTTATACGAAGCATGAATAACTGAAGGGTAATTTCTAATGCAATTAAGTGAAAGCAGAAGCCATAAAATAGATTACAACACCTGCAAGGTAATTCATCCCTTTGCTCGGACATACGTTTCGAAGACCCCAAATTAACAAGGATAAATTATCAAACTTTCTCCCTGAATCAAGCTCTTACAGACGGATAACCTACTAAAGATTATGGCGATAAAATACAAAAAAAAAAAGAATTACAGATACTATAAGTAATGTTCTAATCAAGTATATGAGCTCCCCCCTTCAGTCGTGCGGCATCTTAGTGGCATCAAAGTTTGGCATCAGACGCAAATATATTCTAATTTTCACTTGGGAAATACAAAAAAAAATTAAAATTCATATGGCTTATGACAAGCTACGAAACTTTTAAGTAACACCGCGCTGGTTAATAAGTATCACTGCCACGTGGCGTTAACTCCGCCACAGGAGAAGAATGATTTGACACCTTGAAAGTAAAGTTACACTTCAACTCACTTAACTCCCATTAACTAATAATATACAAAGCCGATGAAAGTAATACTATAGTCGCGTCACGGCTAAATAAAATATCAAAATAAATGAAAAGAACAAACATTACAGCCGAATATCTGAATTTTGAATACATTAAAAAATAAATCTATATTTTCAAAAGAGGGCCTTAACGAAATTAATTGAAACTATAGATATTTAGAAAAAAAGAGACTGTTTAAAAAAAAAAATTTGCCTCGTTAATCATAGATTACTTAAGAAAAATCTTGCTGTAAATAAGGGTTCAACAATTATAGAAATCGAATGCCATAGCAAGTTCCAATAGAAAACTTTAGAGTTCCCTCAAACCGATCGACAGATATCGCACTAATTGAAATATGCTAACCTGTAATATAATACAGTCCTTTCCTTAACGATTCAAACTCGAAAGCCCACACACTCCATTTAAAAGATAATTTTTTGAAAAAAAAAAACCCAGTAGCCTATTAAGACCAAATTTAATTCTTAAGTTAAAAAAAAAAAAAAAAAAAAAATTTTTTTCTTTTAGTTCAAAAAATCACACGTGAACAAAGCGAAGCATACTTTTAGCCGAAGAATCAGTAGTAACATCCCACGCACGTCGAATGTAAAAAAAATTTTTTTCTCTTTCGGCAATCAATAAAAGCTCAATATACATGGCAATTCTAATTCATAAAAGCAAAATACAATAGTCAGCGTACAACCCCACGAAATGCTCTAGAAATGGAATAAGAGCAATAAATTAATGCTCCGTTAAGGGACTGGGGACATATGGACAATTTAATGAAAGAAGAGGAACTTATTAAAGCAGTAGAAAATCTTGACTGTCCAAAACTAAATTATCTTCTAAAATCTCAAAAACTATGTTGGAACCAAGAATAATCCTAAGGTTAACGGCAAGCCTAGTGCTATATAATTTTAGCGCACGTGCGATGACAAGAACACTAGAGCACACTAGACGAAGTGCCAATCTGGCCTTCCGAATCTTAGTACAACATATTCCAGCAACAAAGTATAGCTCGTTGTCTAAATATATTGCCGACAATATTTGGTACGATTAAGACGATAATAATATAACTACAATTTGGCCCACTAAGTTTCTCTCCATATTAATAGACCAAGGACATATGTTAAAGGGAGAAAGCTTTCTTACAATCTTATACGTCAATTGCGTAAATAATACATATCTAACTCCAAAAAAACCTTCAATGGGATCCACAATTTTACAGGTTATCCAAAGAGATTATAAAGACATAAAGAAAATAACCCTGAATTTCTTCCAAGAAGATGAAAATTTTGGGAGAAAAATAGCCCCAGAGTTAGACGTAATCGTGCGTGAGCAATTATGCTGTTGCCAATCGCACGTAAATTTAAGTTTCTCTGTAGTAAAGATAATAAATGACCCATTGTCATTATCTCAGCTGTGCCGGAAAGTGATTCTTCAAAATATGCGAAGGAATGACATAACCACTACTCTGGAAGGCCTGCACCTTCCAAACCAACTTTTAGTGTATTTAATGTACCTAAATATACCTGAAAACGGTAAAAATTACATAGTATTTGAACTTCAATTTCTCAGCCCAAATGTTTCTTCATGGGAAGATTATCGACTTCTCGATATGCTTAAATTTCCAAATTCAAAGGCGGCATTGCCGGACGATGCACCCATATTGAAATTAAAACCCAACCTCAGTGGGAGAAATTGTATATATAAATGATCTTGTTAAAATGAATGACGAAAAAACCCTATAATATTACCCGAAGTGTTATAACCATGAAAATCGATTAATATAAAAAAATGCATTATAAACCAGCATTGTTTTAATAATTATGGAACTACTAATTAGAATAAATATCACGAGGTCCAAATAAATTAGAAATATATTGACAAGATGGTAGTTTCTCTAAAGTCTATATACTTTTAATAATATAAAGCGACCGCAAAGTCGTTAAACTAGAGTATGGAACTTTATGGATGAAATCATGTTCGAACACACCCAGAACTTGGTGCAAGGTGGCGCCAGTGAAAACGCAGTTCAACTTTATCCTAAAGCTGCCTTGTTTTTCCACTAAAGTTAAATATTCTTCATTGGTTAAAATTGAGCTTTAAGTAAGGTATTGTTAGACGAATTGATACCCGATGTATTGAAGAAATGCCGGTGAAAAGGTAGTTTGACTTCGACCTAGAGTGTACCATAATCATAGCCAATCTTGAAAAAAAAATTATAAATTAAACAAATATCAATAGAAACTAACTTTTATTTAAGAAGAATTGCCAAATCAATTATTGACACAGAGTTCAGATGCATTAAACATGCAAAAGAAAATATCATATACTCAGTGGCAATGATTATTGTGGATAAATAAAGGGAAGAAGTCTTCGCGAAAAAAAATGGAACGTCAAATACGATTTAAGAAAATATGACGAAAAATCGTATAGTTTCGGAATACGATTGGCAAATAAACCCAAATATCGAACCGTAACAGGAAAATTGGGAATAAAATACAATGCGAGAAAGGATTAGTACCTTCAATATATGTAGAAGCCATGTGGCTAACGATGTTAGCTGTTCGCATAATAACGCAATCTATATTCAAAACCCTAAAGAATAAAACAAAGAGAAATTAGGAATAGATTACATTGCAAGATAAATTAACACATATTAATTTTAGAATTAGACAGGAAGGTGCAATTAACGAAGGCCATCATAATTTTCATTGTTCACGCAGTGGCCCAAGAGGACATAAGGAAGGGAATCATACCTAAGCATGGGAACTACCCCCAAAATAGTCATATTGCATGAGAATTATGAATTCTCCTATTCACAAGGAGACCGAAGATTATCACATACGTGGAACCGATGTGGAGCGTCTTCAGCTCCTTCTAAAGGAATATTTAGTCGTTCACGAGGCTGAAGCTCATTGATTCCACTAACCATGAGTATTTTGTTGACTCAAGTTATGGAAAAATTATGAGACCACGGAGACAAAACCCAGAGGAGGATTGTATTGAGCCAAGTGAAATGCAAAACCTAAACCCGGAACTCCCTGATAACCCTAAAGCAAAAAATAAGGGAGGACATAATCGAGCGAATGGGAGTAGAGGTCCTCATTCGTGCCATGTCCAATCCCAAATTTTCACTTAATTTTTTGTGCAAGTCCATACAGCTGCAAAATATATTTCTTAAGCGGTATGGACACGTATAGACAATAAAGATTTGTAAATTTATGGTAAATCAAGACCTCTCATATAAACCATATTGCCTACCTCGCAAATAGTAGTAGAATAGAAAAGTAAATGTTAAAGTAGATGAGTGTTGAATAATATTTAAAAAATGTAATGAATGTTGAATATGTGCCAGATGCACATATATACGTGTATACCCATAGTCACCAAATCTTGAAAATCTTATAGTGTTATTTTTTGTAAACATAATCATTTTCCCTATGATAACTTTGCTTATATCACAGTAATCTAGTGATTGCTGTAACATGCATGTAAAAACATGAGAGTTGCCCTTAGTTGCTCTCTCGTTGAGTTTAACTGTACTCATACTAGAATTGATATTATTCATATGTCTAATCACGACTATTATTTCAAAAATAGTCCCCGCATGGTATTATGTATATTGTATATTATTGCTATATGTGTTATAACTTGTGTAATTATAAAGAGCATATGATTCTGCCCAGATATTTATATTCTAGGAAGCAGAGTAACCAGTGCAAATTAATTATTGGTGTACCAGCAGGCAACATGGATACAACCCAGTAGCATCTACTTTCATCATTCGTCAACCACCGACAAGTACTCACCAAGGTAGTCTCTAAGACATTATCCAGATGGCATTCCAAGTCACCCAAGCCTAGTACCAGGTAATCTTATCTCAAGCAGTATTGGCAAACCAAGAACCCCACTCATAGGCATACATTTGAATTAACAATTACCTAGAGAACCACCCCAACCGCAACGTCGTTAAACTACGTGGAGACCGTCGATAACTATCCTTAGACGGCAACGGCCTTAAGATTTAATGTTTGAAACACCAAGAATAACCCTAGGGTCAATCCATAAAGGATCATGCATCTTAAGCCCCAATTCAGAGACAATATGTTGAACCAACATCAAAAGCTTAAGTTTTGACGCCATCAAATCATCATTAAATGTCGAAAAACCTAACCATCCTCCATGAAAAAAAAATGATCAATTAATGGGAAATATAGACTGTACGTGCTTAAATCTTTCCCAAAACGAAGTGTTCAGAAACGAGAACCAACCTGTTATTATTGTTTTAATCTCCAGAATTAAGCCCTCAATGATTGTGTATCATTTAACCGGAAATCAAAGACAATGTGTCGAGCCAAGGACATAAGATCAAGTTTTGATCCTGCCATAGTTAACGTTAAATGTTGTAACACAGCCCATAGTCCAAGATATGGACTGAACGTGAACAATTTACGGGAAACACAGACTGTACGAGTATTAGATTTTCCCGAAAAACAAAAGTGTCCAAGAAGAACTACCAAGCCAGTGTCCAAGATACCCATTTCATGTAATCAACTCCCCTAGGAATATGTACCCAATAGACATTCCAACATCCCTGTGAGATCAAACCCGCGTATTTCACATGACCAACCATGCACGGACAATTTTGTGCGATAGTCATACTTATGAACAATGCAAACCCTTATCCCAAGCAGCAAGTGACAAAAAGTGAAACACCAATAATACAAACAATACACAATTAGCCAACCTACTAATTAATCGAATGGAAGCCCAAAGTAAGAGTGATAACGTATGTGAGTATTATAGACATGTAGAATGATGAAGTAAGTGTAAAGTCTTATGTATCTAACTAGTAACTTTAACAAATATTGTTAAACTTATCATAACACAGATGAAAATCAGTGCAAGCTACCTTATTCCAGTGTTGCCATCAAACATTAAGTTAAAAATGTTAACGTGTGAAATTTTTTTTCTCCTCCAAACTAATTTTAATTCATACATATCAATGTATAGTTGTTAGATGTTTTAGATGTAGTTAGATGTTTTTGATGTCAAATAACTATCGTACCAATATAATGTCAGGTGGAAGTATAAACTAGCATTAGAAATAGCGAATATGTACCACGTTAAATAATGAGATAATTACGAAAGTGGAACTTAACTAGTTGGAGCCGTGTAGAAGTATTAGCATATCAGGTGGAGGAATTTTAATATTAGGTGAATAAAAAATATAATCGTATCTATATAACGTCAGGTGGAAGTATAAATTAGAATTAGAAGTAGCAAACATGTACCACGTTAAGTAATAAAGCAATTATTAAAGCCGAACTTAGATTAGTTAAAACCGAGTAGAAGTATTATCATATCAGGTGAAGGAATAAAAATATAATCGTGTCATTATAGCGTCAGATGAAAGTATAGTCGAGTATTAGAAAAGACAAAATGTACCATTTTCAGTGATAAGATAAACGTATCAGGTAAAGGTAAACTTAGTGTTAGGTGGAGGAAACAATAATTACTACGTAATCATATAACCTACGGTGTTAGTCAATAGAAACTCCTTGGCCCTTTCGCCAATTAGAGTGAATAGGTGATGGACTTTAAAGTAATGTTATCACATATGTAGTCTAATAGAGCAATCGGGGATTTGTAAAAAAAAAAAAGTAGAATAAATTTTACCAAAACAGAGCCAATTCAAGCACTAAAATAAGTTCTTTCAATGAAAAATCAAAATTTGAAAGTGTAAAGAGAG
Organism: Artemia sp. Qi Xiang Cuo; assembly: GCF_049724085.1. Taxonomy (NCBI): domain Eukaryota; kingdom Metazoa; phylum Arthropoda; class Branchiopoda; order Anostraca; family Artemiidae; genus Artemia; species Artemia sp. Qi Xiang Cuo. The sequence goes on from NC_142796.1 coordinate 89,084,221, forward strand.
AGCATAACACAACGATGAGGACATCGTTAAGAATGGGGAGGATGATATGTAATGGAATCAATTTCCAAGACCCCGGAATTTTCCAAGTAAAGAATACCAAGAATATAAACCCAAACAATTTAAGTAACAATTAATTGTCAAATTTAAAAAATAGCGAGATATTGTGTTAAAATAGAAACTATGAAAAAATCTGTCCCACAAAAGAATATAACAGCTATAAATATGCAGAATAACCAATTTCACTTGACAATGTAACCAACCATGTAATCTAAATTTTGAGATGGAAATTCCAAACGATCGACAGATGGTCTCTTAAGATAAGAAATAAAACGAAATGTTCCGCTCTAATCACAAGGTATAAACCTTACAAATATTTTCTTGAGATACAAAAATAAAACTAATATTCCGCTGAAATTACAAGGTAAAGCTTTAAAAATATTTTCTTTAGATACAATACAAGAATGTGCAGCTGGCTTTAATTATAGAGGACAAACTTTGTTCGACTCAGAAAAATTCCAAAGTGAAGTCTTAGAGAGTAATAAATCGTATCAAAATCTAGTTAAAATCAAGTAGCCCATTGGTGCAAGCCAGTCCAATAGTACTGTAGGACAACTAGTGCAGCCAATAAGGACTGAATAAATATACTTTTAGCAACGCCTAAACGTAACCTCCGGCATAGTTGCAGAGGATAGATAGTTAGGACTTAACCAAATTTGAGCCAGTCTTTTAGAGTTTTAGTTGAGTCTTAGTCTGAGTTCAGTTTGAGTCTTACACCAGTCTTATAGCAGTTTTTTTGATCAGTCTTTTACCATGACTGTGTTGTAATAAACTTTTGAAGTGTACAAACTCTGAGTGATTTTGTCTCAGTACAATTTGTTATTTTGTTGATACAATCAAGAACTCTGCGACTATTATGTAAGTAACAATAAATGCATTATTATTTTATTTCTTTGTCTTGTGTTAATATTTCTCAAGCTCGTTAGTCCTTGTGGCTCCACTCGCTCCTAAGGGAAACTAAAACTCATCAATCTGATTTCGACTCAGTATGGTCGTTAATATAAGCCCTCTACACGTACTCCTAGATTAAGCTCCCCACTCTAGAAGTTCAGCCTCCACTCAGGTAACCCACTCGCGGACCGCTAACCAAGAGCTTAACTAAATTTCCCATTGAATAAATTAATCGGAAATTCTCCATTGAGAAACCTCAAAAAGGGATATCAGAATTAGTCGTTTTAAAACCTCCCCATTAGTATAAACTTTCATTATAGAAGTGGCACCCCCAAAATTCACAAAACCCCCCCATTAGACTATAGCCAGGACAGATTGCGGCAATCAGTACCTTACAACGTGCGTCAACCCAATTTGTACAATCCTCCCCCCAATAGACAAATTATTTACCGACGTGAAAACCCAAATACTGGCCTAAGCAAATAAAATGCAAGAATGCTTTATCGAAATCCCAAAAATTTACCAGCGGGAAATACAAATTTTTCAAGCCGACGGCAAATAGTTAATTGGCCGACAGGAAATGAAAACTTTTCAAGCCGACGGCATTGGCAGTCAGCGCCAGCAGCCGGCGCTGTCACAGCTAGAGATTCCACGAACATATCCGAATACCTATTGCAGTCATCGACGCCTGAAATAAATCCTCAGGGAAACGTTTCTGGCCCCTCAGAAATATAAATTGGACCCAGAGGGCGCCTAGAATGTTGTATAGGTCCAAACTGATAGTAGTACTGTCCTGTAGCGATAGTAATAACAAGTTACCTATATTTAATGATTTTTGTGTAGCAAATGTTTACTTTAAAGCCTTAATTGACTCTGGTGCTACTGCGAACATCATAAACTCATGCGTATTTAATATGTTGCCTCCGCATATTAGGCGACAAAGAAATTTTAATAATCCCAATTTAACTAGCGTGACAGGGCATAATTTGGATGCAAGAGGTTCAATTCGCCTGGACGTAAAAAGGGATAATAGGATTTTTCCGACAAATTTTATAATATGCGATAACCTTACGTACGAAGCCATTTATCGGCGCAAATTTTTAAGGTCTAATAGAGTACTATTAGACGTAGCTAACGAAAGGCTTGTCTACCCGGCTAAGGTAGGGGAAGGAATTTCTACCTTAAGAAATCGTAACAGAGGTTACGAAGACAACGTAACAGTAAATAAAATTTCTAGCGGTATAATGTCACAATCTTTTGAACCTCCTGTGTCGCAAGGAGGACATGGCATAACCAGAAATTTGTTCAATTATTCTGAGAGACATTGCAGAGATGAAGTAAATTTAAATAATAAGTGTATTGAATCTGCGAGGATAAAAATAGGAGATATGCAACAGTATAGGTCAAACGAAATTAAGAAAATATCGGAATTATGGAAAAACATAGTAAAACCCAACGTGACGCCGCAAGATGCCGCAATGGCGCAGCAAAGCGCCAGTATGAATCTAATAGACAATGAAAATAAAGAGATATATTACGGATTCGCGATACGAAAAACAAAGGTCCCTCCCAAAACAATGCAAATAATTCAAATATCACAAATGATTGAACCAGTAGATAGTAAATCTGAAATATGGTTTGCGATCCCGTCAAATGAAATTCCTGAAAATCTGTTATGCGAAGAACAGATTATATCTTACGACAAAGGAGAGGGTTTTATTTGGGTAACTAATAACCAAAAACGATACAATTACAATAAAAAAGGGGGCATGTTTAGTCCAAATCCAAGTTATCTCGGAAAATGATTTAAATAGATAGCAAAATTTTAAAAGAAACCTAGTTAATAGTATTAAAACCTTTAAGAAGAAATACCCTCTAACTAAATCGCAATTCTTAAACAAATTTAATATTGACAATATTACGGAATTAGATCTTAAGAAAAAATTATGCGAATTATTTTGTAATTTAAAAGATTTTTTTTCCGCATCCTATTATGACATTGGACTTATACAATTTTATGAACACTCAATTTTAACGACTGGTGGTCCTGTCGCGAAACAGCCATATCGTGTGCCGTATAAGCAAAAAGAATGGTTAAAAAATAAAATTCATGAATTAGAAAAAAATGAAATTATACGCCCCAGTATAAGTCAGTATAGCGCACCAGTGATCATTGCACCAAAAAAGAATGGCGACCTTAGACTTGTAGTAGATTATAGAGCCCTTAACAAACAAGTAGTTAGCGATAAATTTCCTCTACCAAGAATAGATGAAATTCTTGACTCAATTTCAAGCAAAAACAAAATTTTTACTTCTTTGGACCTTACCCAAGGTTACCACCAAGTGAAAATAGCCGAAAAAGATGTACATAAGACTGCATTTTCTACGGCTGAATGCAGTTCATACGAATATTTAAGAGTACGTTTTGGACTTAAAACAAGTTCAAGCGCGCTATGTAGGCCATTATTGCATCTATTGAGAGGATTAAAAATATCATTCATTTTGTTGATGATGTTACATGTGTGGACGAAAACGCTGAACAACACTTAGCAGCATTAGCTAAGGTGTTCGAGAAGTTCAGACAGGGTAATTTAAAATGCCGGCCTGAAAAAGCAAATTCATTTAAACCAAAAATCGAATTTTTAGGAGTAGTAGTGACGTACGGAGAGATATCTCCAGACCCTGACAAAATAAAATGTGTTGAAAACCTCAAACCCCCTAGAACTATGAAAGAATTAAGAGGAATTTTAGGTCTCACTGGCTACTTTAGAAAATTCGTGCACAATTACGCCCAAATTGCGAAACCCCTCACGGAATTAACTAAAGGGAACTCCCAAAATGTTACCTGGTCCCAGGAAGCTCAAACTTCCCTAGACCGTCTCAAAAAGGCACTCACTTCTGAACCAATATTATCACTTCCTGATTTCGAAAACGGACAATTTGCGGTCACAACCGATGCTAGTTCAAAGGGCATTGGCGCTATTCTTTCGCAATAATCCCGGTTGAAAACCCTAATCCTCTAGAGGGAACGCCTAAACAAAAAAAAATAGAAAAATTAATATGCTATTCGAGTAAAACTTTATCAAAAGGCGAAAGTAGTTATTCCGCCAAAAACTTAGAATTGTTATCTATAATCCACCACTTGGACAAATTTAGACACTAGTTAATCGGTAGAAAATTTATACTACGATCAGACCATAAGAGCTTGCAGTACCTGCGCACATTTAAAAACCCCACGGGAATTCTAGCTAGATGGATTATGAAAATTATGAAAATCCAAGACCTAGATTACTAATTTGAATATTTAAAAGGTAAACAAAATGCAGCTTGCGACTTTTTGAGTAGATATCCAGAAAATATTCCGTCGGAAACTGAGGAAAATGAAGTTAACGCTATCAATGCTAAAACTAAACATAAATGTAAGAAAAACAAAGATAAAGACACAGTAAAGGAAAATAAGGTTAACTATTGTCCCTTGTCTTTAGAAAATATAAAAAGAAAGCAAAAAAAGGAAGAAATGTGTTCAGCACTTATTAATTATTTTGTGAATGATGATGCGTTACCAGATAAATTCAAAACTCTTAACATCAATAATACCTGTATTACCCCAAAACTTAATAACACCTGTATTTGAATATTTTCATTCAGATATAGGTGGACACTTAGGAGTAACGAAAACTTTCCATAAATTGAAAAAATATTTTTACGTGCCGTCGGGAATAACAAAACTTAAAGAATTTGTAAGTACATGCAAAGCGTGTAACTTAAGAAAAAACCCCCAAGCTTATCCTAACCCTCCAATGGGAAGAGTCCCGGTAGCGAGATTCCCCTTTGATATTGTATCATTTGATTTATATGGAACCAGTGGAGGCTTGCATGCTTCCAACAGAGGCCACACTTGTATTCTTTCGGTTATAGACCATTTTTCTGGTTTTACTTTTGCAAAAGCATTAAAAAATCAAGGCGGTTACGCCACAAGTAAGGCGTTAGCGAAATTATTTTTAAAATTTGGCATCCCAAATTAGGTTTTAAGTGACAACGGAAGCAATTTTGTTTCAAAAGTAACAAAAGACTTAATGAGTATCCTTAACATAGAGAAATTGGTCACATCGCCGTATCACCCACAAGCTAATGTTACAATAGAAAATAGGCATAAAATTTTTTCGAATGTATTACGCATTTATACAAAAGACAACAGGATCGATTGGGATCAATTCTTAACTTATTTAGCTAACGTAATCAATATTGCTCATTCAGAAGCAACTAAAGACAATCCATTTTATTTAGTTTTTGGTCGTGACTTTAGAATACTGTATGATGAGATTATTGAGTCCCGACAATACGACATTAGCTCGGAGGATTACAAACAAGAATTCATAAATAGGATGAGGAAAACTTATAAGATAGTTGGGCAAGAGTTGTAAAAATGTAAAATAAACCAAGAGCTAAGAAACCAACCCGAAGTCAAGGGGAGCATAGAATTCAAAATAGGAGATTGCGTCTACCTAAGGAACGAGGCAAAGACGAAAGGCAAAAAACTTTCCAACAAATATTCTGGACCGTACAGAATAGTCAAAAAGTACGATAACGATTATACTTTTAAAATAGAGAACCCCGATAGTGGAAGAACTTACAAGGCGCATGTTAGCCCAATAAAAAGAGCAAAATTTCCAGAGAGATGAGTATCACGTCCCTCCTCTACTGATTCGTCAGATGCCGAAAACGAGCCTCCTAGATCGAGATTAGCAGAGCTAAACACCTTTAATTCCAATCAAGACTATTTCGAGAATGAGAGCGACGTGAAAAAATTTGAAGAATTTTCTGCTATGCAATATCTAGTGATTACAAAAAAGAAATCCCTAATACCAGTAAGAATAAAAACGCCAAAAGATCCAAAAAGTTCATCATCAGAGAGCGCAGGAGAACTAGATTATACGATATCTCTGACAAACCAATTCTTTCCTGCTAGAAGTTCAACCCCTTTTCCCCCCGAAATATTTCCAGATGATATGGTTTCGCCTGCAACACCAATAGAGAGGCCCCTGTCATTTCAGGAGGAATCGAACAGAGCTGTAGAAACTCCTGCTATAACCGTAAAGAAAACTCCTCCCAAAGATTCAACTAAAACAAATCTGCGAGAAGCTATGGATTTAATAAATTTCCCAATAAAAACGAGTCAAAGCACTTTGCCTAAGAATAAAACTCCCAAGGATGACCAGCAAGGACAATATCATGATATAACTGTGTCCAAGGTAAAGCCTAATCAATGGACTTCCTTGAAGAAAACCCTAGTACAAAGACTGCCACATCCCCCTGAATCCTTTGCTTTTATACTACGGAAGCGCCTTACAAAAACTTTTTAGTCCTCTCCAAACATTAAAAACCCTTTCACTTTTCCCGAGGTATAAACCAACGGCGAGGTCTTGGAGACTGATCCTTCTTCTTCCCGAGAATTTGAAAAGAACGAGCAAGAAGAAGGCGAAACCTCAAAAATGTAAAATGCACCTTCAAAAACTTATTACACAGAATCATCAGGAGCCTGTTCCAAAGATTCTGGCGGTGACTCAGACCCTATAGTAGTTAAAGAAATAGGGATATAAAGACCGACTTCAGTAGCCGCGCATGCAAAAGAAACAAAATTAAAAGTACAAGAATTTTTGAAAAAGCAATACAAAAAGTTTTATTTCATTTCGCCAGAAAAACCGAAAAAGAAAAAAACGCAGGAAGTCAAGGAGAAAGTAACGACACAATCGGGTAGAACGGTTAAAAAACCTGATAGATGGAATTACACTTAATTAGTATAGGATTAAAAGATTTTTATGGATAGGCATCATAAAGGAATAATAATTTGAAACTTTTAGCTCACAAGTAAAAAATCATACAATAATAAAAAAACGCTATAGAAAAATTTTGTTCAACATATATCATAGCTTCATATGAATCAAAATCGCCTGATACCGTCTGTTCAACATATATCAGTTCCCAAAAACAAATTCTAATTAAAAAGTCACATTGCATATAATTAATTCGAATAATTTTCTTTAATATAAAAAAGTCTACACGTACCATTCCAGCACGATGTATCCAGTCCAGCTGAAAGAAGTCTTGATAGGAAGTACTAAACGAGAAATATTCTTACACCTTAGAAATGATCTTTGGTTATTTTCCGTTCCTAAAGAAACTGTTGGAACTTTGCCTTGTTATAATAATACAGAAAGAATAGACCCAAGTTACAAAACAGAATTACTGTTACAAAATGTGGGTACGATAACTATAAAACAAGGATGTCGACTTGTAACTAAAGAGTCAACTGTTGGAACGCCGTTAATTACCACGAGCACAAAGATAATAAGTCCCAAAATAACCAATTTCAAGGCGATATGGTCCAAAATAGAAAAGAATAAAGGGACATTAAGGCTTACAAAAATAAGAGAAGCATTAGATTCCCAGATCCCCCTATTTACAGATGAAGACCAGAGATTAACGTATGTGGATAATAGATACGGATTGTTCTCAACCAATGTCTAGTGGAACATACTACTGACCGTATGTTTTGTATTTGCGACTTCCCTGACCATAAGAACCTTATTGACTTTTAATTATAGAAAAATCCTGGGACTAAGAAGGCGAAAACTAAGAGAAGAACACGGGGAAACGGCTGAAATGCAGAAGTTCAACCCGGAACCCCATGAGAACGTCTAAGCCAAGAAAAAGGGAAGACATGAGAAAACGAGTGGTTATAGAGGTCTCCACTCGTCCTTGCTATGTCCTGTTCCCTCATTGTAAGGTTGTTTACGTAAAACCGTATGGCTATGACGCTGCAACATGCGTTTCTTAAACAGCACGGACGTGTGTGAACAATGCAGGCATGAAATATGTTGTAAAATTAGACCTCAAATTTAATAATGTAGCGTAACTTATATTCAAATGGTTATTTTAAATCTAATACAGAAATAAATGAGTGCTGAGACAGATTAAGTTAAATTGTGTGTAATAAAGTATGCCGAGGAAAATAATAAGGGACATTACTTAAAGTTAAGAGAAGTAATCTCTTATATAAGAGAAATAACAAGGCCAGTTTGTTAAAAATAATATATGCATATGAACATTGGCATATGCTTGATATTACCTTGTAGTATAAAGTTAACCATTTATTGTAACTAATCGTATTGTTTATTATATATTATGACTATTTGATTTTAAAGAACATGTGATTCTGCCTCGTTATTTTTATTACAGGAAGTGGATTGACATATTGGATATCGATCATTACAATGAGTTGGCTAGTGTAGATACAAACTAGTAGCATCTATTTTCATCATACCTCAACCAACGAAGAGTACTCACCATAGACTCCAGCCAATTTTCATCCCAGCTTCGTCTACAAAAATTACAGTTACCTTTTGATCGTTGTTTCCTCGACCATGAACCATATTACGCGTCAGGTAACATTATATTTGAATCTCAGTATCCAGTACATTATCGAACTATATAATCACATAAATTATGAGAGCCTCATCGACCAGTACAAGATATAAGTACAAAAATATCGCCTTTGATAATCATTATGAACCCATATACCATATGACCGTATAATTATGATATTTGATGACCCCAAAAATTATTTACGTGTCACAGACTCACCCGTCGAATCCCTTTCGACCATCTCTCGGAATCCATCCTAGCCCCTCTATGTGAAAAGTTCATATTTCTGTTATCCTATAAATGTTAAGAGATAATTTCTGACAAATGGACCTGGAAACCAGCCACTGAATTACGGAAACCCAAATTAACGCCAATGATTAACCCCTTAGAGATAATATACTCCTTCCACAAGTTAAATACAATACGTTAAAGAATTCACCAAAGTTTGATGTCGACCCATTCCAAATCCGTACTTCAATTCCCCTGTGATTAACCAAGGAATCACCGCAAAGGTTAATAGACGCAAGCCAGGCACGAACAATTTTATAAGAGAACTGTGATCCATAAGTGCACGAATGAACAATTTTATACGAGAAATACATTCTCTATGTGCCTTAAAATATTCCAAAAATGATATGCTGAGAAGAAAATGAACGCACTCCAAGTGTTCGACCCCTTAATGATAAGGCACCATACGAACTATCAAAAAGCAGGTGAGAATGAACTCTCATAGCATATTCCCAAACCTGTAGTTGGAAGTATCATTTCCCATTTGACAATTAAAGAAAGCTTGTCGTGTGAACACAACCATGCTCGAACTGTTCCATGAAGAAACTATATTGTAAGTGCGTTAAAAATTTTACAAAGACGAAAGGAGTGAAGGACCATAATTTACAGCCAGAAGAATTGAGTACGCTAAAGAGACTCGAAGGTGATGAAATAGGTGCTATTTTACATACGTTACATCTTAATAACTTCGATAACTCAAAAATTTCAATATCTTATCATTAATGTTACGTAGCAAACATCCCCAGTGAAAGTGTGCTAATGTTACCAGTGAACGTGGTAAACCCATAAAGTGTGTTTTAAATCGTTCTTATAGGTAGTGTTAGATGTTCAGATAGAGTTATGTGTAGCGTTGTCGTACTATTCATTTAATGTAGCGTAGATAGGAAGCAGTGTGCCCTATAGTCAGCAAAATCAAAAAAAAACTTGTAAAAGGTGAATTCTCACAAAAAAACCTTATGTAAAGGTAGAATAGCCCCAACCTTGTTGGAAATGTAAAAGTAATCAGTGTTAGATGTAGAAAAAAAATCTTTAGTATAGTAGCTAGGCTAGAACCATGAATAATCTTAGTCCGGTAGATGAATTTTATATAAGGATGTATAATAAAATAAGAAAAGTAATAGAGAAAATTTTTAACACTCTTGATTAAGCTTAAATAGAAGTATAAAATAATACAATGTCAATTACAATTACGTAGGACAAATAGTAAATAAATCGCAAATATTTAAAAAACCCAAGGGCAAGCAAATCCTAATGACGGGACGTCATTAAATAATGGGAAGGGTAATATGTACCGTGAGTAAAATGTGATATATTTAAAATACAATAAAAATTCCTTTTTTCTAAAGATAGTTCCGACAGAAATTAAACGTCCCCTAATTGAGTTCAAATACCGTTTCCAAGAGTCTAAATTCTTAATCAGCAAAAAGAGAAATTGCATTTTAGCTTCAGTCAAACAATGACGCTAGACGGTTTTGAATTTCGCTAAGATACAATGTTTTGCAGGAAGTCTAAGTTATAAGAGAGTGTGAACGTTGAAATCATCGGAATATTTAAAACAAAATTATTGGAAAAATATTCCGCATAATGTAGTGAGTTTGCGAACATAATTACAAAAGAACGGCCCCCTCCACAGGACCTGGGCCAATCGTGAAAAAAGCTAGTAATGCGCAGGAGTTCTATTTGTGTGATATAGTGAAAAAAACTGTTTTTCGTTTCAATTATGGATTGTCTCTATTGCCATCAATATTACCTTTGAGGGCCAATTTATCCTTGCCTATGTCGTTGTCATTTGAAGTGAACCACTGCTGTACACCTAAATATGTAAGTCATAATAAAACTATTGCTTTTCTATTTGTGTTTATTTTGTTTTATATGTCTATATCTAGTCGCACGACAGGTAATTAGTTCGTATGTCTCCAAGGTACGTGCTCCCAGGGATCTGATTTCTACATAACATTAGAGGTAATTGATTTCCAGATAACTCAAGGAAAAGAGGTTACATTTATATAGTTACACATATTATTTTCTCTCAAAAATCGAGGGTGGCGCGGTCATAAATTTACTTCACTCCCCATTGCTGTGGCGCGATCATAAACTTAATTTTCTCATTCTTTTTATAGCTTGCCTAGCCTATTAAGTAGCTTAAGAAAATTCACCCCAGAAGAACTGGAGCGATCGATACACCGCTTTAAATCATAATATTACATATGGCACAGCCCTTAGCGCTATAAGTGGCGCTATCGGATAACTTATAAGGTGTAAGTTCACAGCCTTAAAGCATAGTATTACATTTGACGCGGTCAATCTTTATTACCACAATTAGTATAGCCGTAAAGTTTATCGCTACAAAAATTATGCTCTCAATCTCTCAAGGCATCTCTCAAGGTGGTAACAAGCCCCGCTAACTAGTTAGACTATTCCTCTGTTAACTCTGAATACCTGACGAAAAACGTATTTATTAAACATAAAAGCTCTATTTTACAAAAACACAAACATTATGCGTAAACTATCAACTATTTATAGCAGCATTATAGATTTATTCATCACAAGCTTTTAAAAAAAAACCCAGGAGCGGTAAAATACATGTGGGTGGTCAAATTCATGAGGGTAAAAATAAAAACGTATCGAAACAAAAGAGTTTATCTAACATTTTCATATTTTTACAGAACAACGGAAAAAAAATTCTAAGCTTTTGTGGGGTTTAAAGGGGGTTTATAAAGTAGCGGTGTAAAACAATTTCTTATCGCATAATTTGTAAGGAAGCCCGATGAAATTGACTTGAACTATTTTCATAAGAAAAAATTGTTTCAATAATTTTTACTTACGGTAACAGTGTAAGGTAAAGGGTAACAGTAAGAATTATAAGCTTTCATTTCAGGAGTTTAAGAGAAAATAAACTTTTTAAAACTAATAAGATGCAGATATTCTACTTTTTCATCTTAGAGTCCGACATGGATTAAGAAAAATCGGGGAGTCAGGCACTCACAAAAAAATGACATAAAAAAAACTATGGCTGCTACAAAGCAGTGCACTATTCAGTGGAGCAGCATAGATCTCTACATCATTTCCCTTGATCAACATATTACATTGTTTTCAGACAGGTGTAAGACGAAACTTCATATCTAAAAATCTGCTTAGTAGAGAAAAAGAGGCAAACAAAGATACTTATAGGGTCTAAATAATTTCTTAGACACACTGCTTGCATTTACAAATTAAAGAGAGAAATACGGGTATAATTTAAAAAAAACAATAGAACAAAAAAAAAAAAAAAAAAAATTAAATAGTAAAGTTTGAATTAAGATGAGTGTATATTAAAATGTGAGTTTTATTTATTTGTTTGTTTTTTGTTTCTATTTTTTGTCGCTTGTGTATTGTTTTTGTCTTTTTCTTTAAATGATTTAACTTCATTTTTTTGTTGTTGATAAAGGCTCCCAGACGTGGAGGCGATATATTCGGATTTTTATTATTTAAGGTTTTGTTGTTGTTTTTTCCTTATGTATTATTCCACTATTTTATTTAAATTATAACCGTTTTATCTCTCTTTAACTTATAAGGTCTATGGAAAAGGGTCACATATTGTCTACGAAGGGCGCATCTGCAAAGTATATTTGCAAAACTGTAGTGCCAATCAATCAAAGCTATCTTTAATCAGCGTCCCATATTGTCTGTCAACGGACAGCATCTACACACTTCACACTTCCTCACACTTCAGTTGACTATAGTTGAACTGCAGTCATCTTCAAGTATTTTACCTTCCGCAGTCACAGCTACTTTGATCATTCTACCCTCGAACTCTTTTTGACTTTCCATAACTGAGTGAAGCAAGCGCAAACTCAGTAAACTACCGCAGTTTAGATGCCAAATGCAATCTAAGTGAATACTGAATTGATGAACGCGAGGCAGTTAAACGTGCATCTAGCATTTAAAAAATGAGCCATACACAGCAATGACGGTAGTCAGTAATCTGTCCGTTACTCGGGTTCTCATTGGATCTGTATCTTCTGTTACCATGGCCCCATTTTTACGAGGATAAGACTCGAACTCATGTTTATCTCCCATCCTCGCAAAAACAACTACTTCTTCAACAAAAAGGTGGATTTCTCCATCCAATTCTACTCTTGTCTTAAGGCAGAGTTCAACAAAAGCTCTTAATCAAGTTCAATAAGAGATGGATTAGAGGAGGGTGGACAAATCCGGCGCAAAAACACACATCCATGTGGATGCAGTATTTTCATCCAGCTCTTATCCCCCTGCGAGCCCTAAGTATGTCTACGAAATAGGTATTAAATTACCTTTGGTAATCACCATAACTTAAGTTCTACAATAGCCAAATGAAGCTAGCAAAAAGCATAGAAGAATTGTTTTCATTTCATTTTACAGAATAATCCTGGATTTCCCCATTTTCAAAGGTTAAATGTTGATTTTTATTTTACTCGAGTTGTTGCATCATTGGGGGGAACTCATTTTCATCACCTAGTTTCAAATGATCAGCATTGGCAGGTGGCGATTCGGCTGCTAGGGCTATTTCTTTTGTCCTTTCTCGTTCAACATCTGGAAATAGAAATGAAAATTATGTGAAACGTTGGAAACTAAATAGTAACAATATAGTAAAATAGTCAAAAATGTTAGCAGAAAGTGCAAAGACAGTATGTATTTGCTAGTATATAATAGTATACAGTTACATAATTTTTTTAAATTGAGACAAAATTTTTCTTTATTTTTATCATTCCCAACAGTAAATAGCGACAAGGAAAATATTTATAAAAAATAAATAGGGACAATATAGTAAAATAATCAAAATTGTTAACAGAAAACGCAAATAATAGTATATATTTACTAGTATATAATAGCATACCCTAAAATAATTTTTTGAATTTCATAGGCAGCGCAATAGCGCTGCCTAAGTAAAGAACGATGTGGGCACAATGTATTATTCATTTTTTTTCGTGGTCCTAGACCAGGGCACTTCGTATCGAAGGAGTTGTCATAGAAACTTCGAAAAGGGCTTATTCGATTGAAAATTGGAGTGGTTAGTGCCCTTTTTAATATTCGAAAGTGATTGGAGGGCAACCAGCCCCCCCCCCATCCCCATCCTTTCCCCAAACACATCCAATAAAAATTATGGGATAGCCATTTTGTTCAGCATTGTTGATTTCCAGATAGAAAATATGTTTTCAAAGAGGTAACAACACTACAGTCTCAGGGGCCAGGTCTTATGGCTGTTCTCTGACTGCATGTAAGGACGGTGCTCTTGCAGTAAATCATTTATTATTTTTTCCTTTAGACGTGTGTACTTCGACTCAAAAAAGCTGCGGTTGGAACTTCAAGTAGAGCTCGTCCGGCTGGAAGCCGGAGTTCACAGTTCCCTCTCTAGAAGTCAAAAGTAAATGGAAAACGACTAACACCAATTCCACGGACACCATGTCCTCAAACACGTCACGTCAAGATTTTGAGATAGCCGATGTTTCTAGTGAAGTGGTTTTAAAGATAGAAAATATGTTTTAGAAGGCAACTAACACCCCTTCCACTCCCACCATTTCCCCAAACACATCCAATCAATATTTTGAGATAGCCATTTTGTTCTACGCAGTTTAAAGTTCAGGAAATTATACCTTTGTGCAGGACACTCCCCCCACAGTCTTCAGGGCAAGGGTTATGTTATGCCCTGGGGGCATATCGTCCCCTGAGAGCGGTTTTGTCGTAACTAAGGTTTTCAAAATTCCGAGAAAAACGACTTTGAAAATTTCACCTTTGCTGGAACTTACACGGTACAACCGATTTTCTTCGCAAATACATCAAAAAAAAAGAGAAAAATAAAAAGAAAGGTCTCCCCAATATGAGATGGAAAAGGTAAAGTTTTCATTGTCGAAACTTGAAATGAAATACAGATACGCAAATCCGCCCTTGACGAAATGGGAGTAAACTTAGATACGATAAAATGGTGTGGGCTGCCTATTCTTTTCAACATGAAGATACGACAAACGAGTTCTTATGCAGCAATACTATTTGAAAAAGTATAAAAATTAAAAAAAAACTTCAGAAACGTTTATTTTTTGTTGAGTTTCTTTGCCGGCCGCCGTTTTGCTTCAGTGGAATCCTCCTCTGGACAGGAATCTCGCGTAGACGGAGAGGCTTCCAAACGTTCAACATCCCCCTTGGCCTTGTAGTACTGTTCAATCTTGGTTTCAAAATACTCCTTGTCTTGGTTGGGGATGAACTTCAAGAGATACTTGGCATCTTTGATTTTCGCCTCAGGTAGATCAATCTTTTGCCACAAAGTTTGGGCAAAACAAGACGTTCCACAACACGGACAGCCGAAGTGTTGGGACACTTTTTAACCGAAGTACATTCTTGTGATATACTAGCCATTTGCAAGTCTCCAGAGAAGGAAGTTTTGAACCAAACTCTCTTAGCGTTATCCTGACGGAACTCAAGTTGTTTTACCTTTGAATACGGTACAAACGAGTACTTGTACAGCTTTGCTGGCTTTTGAAAGTCAAAAGAACTTTGACTGGGTCATTTGCAGGACATTAAAAGGATGTATCCTTCTTACTTTCAGTAACTTCCTCACCAGATCTAGTGGGGATAACAAATCAAGATGCTTTAGCCCCCGCTCAATAGTGCTATGTACAGCATCAACCTCCTGTATACTGGAATGACCTGGTTCACAATACTTCATAACCACTTGTTCTAAGCGCGGAAATTTTCTTAGAACATCTTGGATGGCGAAACTTATAACTGAGTTTCGGTTCTGGGACACGCAGGAGTCCGGCCAAGTAATTAACTGGCAGATATCAGGGTAAGTATCAAGGACTTTTTCCAGTATGGCCACTAGTCCACTAGCTATTTCGTTTTCTCCACGTCCAGCCTCAAACTCGGACCAAATGCAACAGTATACCTAATTGATTTTCTCTCCAGTCCTTCTCTGGAATGAAAGAATTGCCGTGAGGTTGATTGTAGTTATCTTCCTTTTATAGAAAAATGAAGAAACATAACCCCGGGGCAGCGGAAAAACATTCTCCAGATCAAACCAAGCAGGGGAATAGATAGGTTTGACCTGTCCACGTCACGTTCAATCTTGGTCTCAATTTTACTTTTCACATGAGCCTCATACTTGTCTTTTACTTCCTGATCCATTTCAATTCGGTTTTCTTCACTTACACGTTTTTCCTCGCATACATCAAATCGATCTGTTTTCGGAATATGAAATGACAAATTAAACTGCGTGTTGAAGATATCACGATACTTGAACTAACTAATATCATTTCTTGCTAGTTCTCTGCAGTATTCCTGATACAGTTCATACATTTTGCGAATGTTTAGATTTGCCTCCAAGAATTTTCTGGTAGACTTGGCTCGAGTATAATGCGATTCAACGCACGGGAAAGATTCAATATTCTTTTTCACTAGTTCAATGTCCTCGTTACTAGTTTTGATTCGAGGTACCTGTACTGCCTTTGGATTTGGCACTCCTGTTGTAGCAACATTTGAATGTGCGTAGTAAACTCTTCTCTCTGAAACATCAAGAGTAGCCAAATAAAATGTCTTGCAAATCCGGACTGTTTTCCTGTTAAAGACAAAATAATATCGCAGTGTGCAACTCCTGCGCGTCTCCGCTTTCTTCTTGGTTTTAGTCTTAGTTGGAACGGTCTTAGTTGTTTTCAAGTAAAACATTTTCTTCATATCCTTACTTAGTCTCCAGAAATCATCAAAAATCTTTTGTCTCTCTTCAGAGGCAATAGCCTGACTGCAATTATAACGACAATCCTTATTGCAAACAACATCCTTCACTTTATTCTCTTTCTCATGAGTTTTCTGGTTGATAGGATTCATATATACAGTACCAGAGTTTACTGCTGCCTTGATCTTTGTCTTAACCAAGTTCTTCGTATCTGAAATTCTTTCTCTGGCCTTTTTACGTAAATTAGGATGATCCACTGTATTGCTTTGACTATTTAGATCTGGCTCGGTTGTTTCTTGTACAGGTTCAGCATTATTGGGAATCTCGAGTTGCTCCTGATTTTCTGTTGCCACTGAACCTGTTATGGCACTTCAACTAGAACAACAGCCAACACTGACATTAACCTCTGAAAAGAGATCATAATCCACATTTTCTTGAAGAGCCTCAGCTACTTCCTGATCAGATTCTCGGAAATTTAGTTCTGAAAGGCTGCTTGCATCTAGTTCAGTTCGATAGAGAGGATCACCGCCTTTTTCTGAATCAGCAGATAGATCTTCCTCGCTAGAAAAAACAAACAAAAAACTATAGCTTAAGTCTTGAGTACACCAGTTAGAAAAGTTCAAGGGGGCACACTTGTGCCTCTTTAAAGAGGCGACCCACAACAATGTTAAGCGATTTCCGGTCCTCGCGGTCGCTGAGAGACGGCGGTGATTGCTTTTTGTAGCCTAAGCTCAAACTAAGAAATAAGCACACTTTCACCCCCCCCCCTCCGACTTCATCTTCATGGGGGAAAGTGAGTCGGAAGTTTCGACCCTCCCACCACAGTTGTCCGATCAACAGTTGTCCCCCCTTTAACGTTGTCCAATCGGGCTGAAATTTAGAGGTTAAGCTTTCCTAGGGCCTGTGAGCTTATCCTAAAAATTTCAGCTCAATCCATCCACTCTTTCCCTCTTTTCTAAAAACCATACATAGCCACTTAGGCCTAATTTTCGTCAAATTATTTTTTTTTTATCTGCCACACCTACAGGCTCCACTTGGCAACGGATCTGGGTAAATAAGGACTCATTCAAAACGGAATTCGAACGGTTAGGACCTATTTATATTTTCAGACCGAAAAAATTATCCCCCGAGTTTACATTTACAAAAAGCCTCGTTTTCCTATAAGAGCCCATGTTAATTTTTGAAATTCCTAAAAGCATAGTATTTCATTGTTAAATTAGATCAAAATAGTCCTCTTAACCTGACAAGACCGACATCAAGCTTCCAAAAATTCCAGCTCTTTCCCAGAAGTTTTTTTTGTCGAAAAACGAAAATCTTACTTTGTATTTGCTTCTGTATCTTTGTATCTGCAAAAGAGGCTGCAAAAGCGGGGAGTTTGGGGGGCGGCAGCCCTCCAACTGTACCTCCTAATCC
The DNA here is from genome assembly GCF_049724085.1 of Artemia sp. Qi Xiang Cuo. Lineage (NCBI taxonomy): Eukaryota > Metazoa > Arthropoda > Branchiopoda > Anostraca > Artemiidae > Artemia > Artemia sp. Qi Xiang Cuo. The sequence continues at coordinate 89,101,976 of NC_142796.1, forward strand.
CTGTTGGTTTTAAGGTTCGAACTTGTGACTCAGCCTCTTTAACTCTTTAGAAAACGTAGTTTTTTTTTCAGATAATACTACACAGGGGCGGATCCTGGGCGGATCCAGCCCTCCATCTAGGGGGGGGGGGAATCTCGACAAAGAGGGAGGGTGTGTACATAATTTTTTCGGTACTTTTTAAACACATCTTTTGATCTTTTTCAAAGCTTACAGATTCTACCTCATAAAATCCCTAAAACAGTATTAAAAGTGGGGTTTTTAGTCCGTCTAGGGGAGGGGGGGGGGATCTTCATAATATTGTAATTGCACCACACAGTAAAGGAGAAGCACTCAAAGATCATTTCTGTAGTTAGATGGTTGTCAAGCTCCTGTATGTTGTGTGTGGGTCAGATCACTTAGATCTTTAAGGGTGTGTCCAAGCTTGGCAGCTGAAGCTACACGAAGATCCAGAGCTGTAAATTGCTTAACAGACAGGCTGCTGCATTACAAGGAAACACTACCAAAATATGACCATATCCAAGATTTATTCTGACCACTGATATGCACCAAAAATCATAACAAATCAGGCAGCCTATTAAATAGGCTACCTGATTTGTAGCCGATATAATATTTTGTTCCAAGAGTATATCAAATTTTAATATACTCTTGGAACAAAATATTAGTCAATTCCACAAAAAGGAGGTACCTGGATTCCTGCAAATATTGTGCAGCTTGTGCGGATGTAAACAATGTCCGTTCGGGTCTCATTGTGAAGCTTTAACCAAATCTTTTCTTCTTCAAAAGTATGCGTTGACGGAATAACGACAAAAATGCCCATGTAATTTTCCCATATGAGGTACGAAAAAACCGCTCTTAACAAAACGGCAAAATGTGAGATACGATAAACGAGAAATCTAAAATTGGGGCACTTCTAGCTGAGCTACAACAAAATGGTTGACGGAATCAGATAGAGCAAAAAATTTCACGTTAGATGGCAGTCCTAACTCTCACGCCCACCTTTTCCCCAACACACATCCAATCAAAATTTTTAGATAGCAATTTTGTTCAGCGTAGTTGATTTCCAAATAGAAATTATGTTTTAGAGGAGGACACTCCCCCACAGCCCTCAGGGCAAGTGTTGTAAGTTATGCCCTGGGGCATATAAGGTTTATATAGAAAGTTGTTGTAGATATTTCAAAAAGGGCTCATTTGTTTGGAAATTGAAGTTGCCCTTTGTAATAGTCGAAAGTGAGTGGAGAGTAATTGACCCCCCTCTCACGCCCACAATTTCCCTAAACACATTCAATCAAAGTTTAGAGATAGCCATTTTGTTCAACATAGTTGAAAGTTCTAGAAATTATGTATTTAAGGATGACCGACCCCTCAGAGCCCCCAGGGCAAAGGTTGTAAGTTATTCCCTGTGGGCATATAAGGTTTTTATAAATAGAATTGTCGTAAAAACGTCAAAATGGGCTCATTCAGTTGGAAGGGCTAGTGCCCTTTTTATTAGTCGAAAATGATTGGAGGGTAACTAACCACCCTCTCACGCGCACTATTCCCCCAAACAAATCAAATTAAAATTTTCAGATAGCCATTTTGTTCAACGTAGTAGAAAGTCCTGGAAATTAGGTAATTGAGGATGACACCCCCCCATCCCTCAGGGACCGGTAGAAAGTTATACCCTGGGGATATATAAGGTTTCTATTCAAAGCGTTGTCGTAGGAACTTCTAAAGGGCTCATTTAATTGGACATTGAAAGGGCTAGTGCCTTTTTTAATAGTTGAAAGTGATGAGAGAGCGACTAACGCCCCTCTCACGCCCACCATTTTCCCAAACACATCCAATCACAATTTTGAGATAGTCATTTTGTTTAACGTAGTTGAAAGTTCTGGAAATTATGTCTTAGAGGATGACAACCACCCTCACAGCCCTTAGGGTGATGGTTGTAATTTATGCCCTGGGGGCATAAAAGTTGTTTATAGAAAGCGTTGTCGTAGAAACTCAAAAAGGGCTCATTTGACTGAACATCGAAAGGCCTAGTCCCCTTTTTAATAGTCGAAAGTGATTGAAAGGCTTGAAATTTTTATAGTAAAGATCGATGAGGGTATAACGTATTATTTTTGTTGGTGTTTGCAACAAACATAACTTGCACTTTACTGAAAAAAATACAAATGACTGTGCATTGTCAGTTTAATATACATATACTGATATTTAGCAATCAAATGTTGATATTATTTGATTTATTAAAGTTATAAAAGTAAGAACATTTATATATTTTTTTTCAGTAAAGTGCAAATTATGTTCTGGCCGTGGGAAGACATAGAGGTTTTGAGCCCAACTTATGTTAGTTAATTTCTGTTCGTTTTTGGGTTTCATTTATTCATCGATGCTGATTTGTGGTAGTTTTACGCTTGGAAAATTATTTGATTTTGTTTCTACTCATTTTTGGTTTAATGAAACTCTTTACTTTTCTTTGAAAAACTTATTTTGTGGAAAAAGTTTTTTCAATTAATCAAAATAAAAAGGAGAACAAGTTTTAGTTTCCTAAATTAAAACTAATTTTCTTTCATTTTACATAACTGATAAAGCATACAACATCTCGTAATCACCTCGATCATTAATAAGACTCTTCCTCCCAGGGTGAAGGATAAAATATTTTTCAAGGTATGAATATTTAGACCATTGTATTTTTCTTAGTTCAATGTCGAAAACTACTTAACTTAGACAATTTCTTTGTTATACAGAACACAAAGATGTGTTCAAGGGGGAGATGGGTTCTGTATTTTGCTTCCCATCACCTCCCCCCCCCATATGAAGGGTAGAGTATTCATGTTTGAATAATCTACCCTCCTGCTTGCCATTCATTCATGTTTGACAACTTTTTTTTGAGAAAGATTTATATTTACTTAATTTACATATAACACAAGGATGTATCCAAGGGAGAGAGAGGATGAGTGGAAGTTCTGGACTTTCTCGCGCCCGGGGCAAAATCTTGAATAGTGCCTCTCCCCTCCCCCTGTCCTAAATATTCATTTATAAAAATAAATCTATTTATCTAAATCGGACTTTTCTTGCTTTAGCATCAGCAAAATTATTAATTATCCCGTCCCAATTAATTCTGTGCGTTCTATGCTCATTAACAATAAATCATTTGTTCGCTCCTGGCCCATAGTCGACCTGACCTTTCTTACTAATTGACGTAAGTGCTGACCTCGCAGCCCCGAAAAATTAACGACAGCTGAGAAGAAGTTGAAAATGGACGTGCATCTGGAGTTCATGGGATCATGGCAGAGATGCTGAAGAAATTCCTTCGAGTCTGCATAACAGTTCCTACTGGTCTCTTTAGTCATATGGAGTAACGAAAAATTCCCAAAAGCTTGGACCAGGAGCATACTGGTAAAACTCTTCAAGAAGGGCTATGCGCTGATCTCTGGAACTGGACGGGCATAACTTAACGTCTGTGCCTAGTAAAGTACTACCCAGAGTCATATTACAACGCCAAAGAACACCCCTAGAATCACACCTCTGGGAAGAGCAACACAACTTTGCTCTGATCTTATTTTCATTCTTAGACTAATGGTTCGACAGTCCAGAGGATGGGACATAACACCATACAAATGCACTTCATCGATTTTGAAAAGGCATTCAATTATGCTGCTCAAAAGAATTTACGGAAGATTTTGGATTATTACAGAATGCTTGATAAACTAGTCAAAATGATAATCGCACTCTATGAAAATAGTGAATATTGTGTGCGCATAGAATTTTGGGATAGGCGTTTCTTCAAGATAATCTCTGGTGTCAAACAGGGATGTATCCTATCCTCATTCCTGTTTGTTATTGTTATGGACTACGTTCTAATGCAGTCTTCCGGAAGATGCGAAACAGCGAGTGCAGCTGCTAGCCGACACATAAATGAAAAGGTCGAAAAAGAGGGGCTTACAGTGAATGTCAGTTCGACAAAGAGCATGGCTACATTTGACTCTCCGCTGACATTGAAATGCAAAGATAAAGCAATTGAAAAGGCAAATAAAATTAAGTGCCTCGGGAGCTGGATTGATTATAGCCGTTAAATAGCAAACGAAATCAAGAGGAGGATTGAACAAGCTACATTGGCTTTTAATAAGTTAAAATCAATCTGGTGCAGTAGGAAACACTCTATGCACTTGAAGCTCCGCTTCTTGAATAGCAATTCTCCTCTATGTAAGTGAATGTGGAAAACTAAATGTTCAACTGGAGAAACGCGTCCTAGCCTTTGAAAACATGTGCCTTAAAGAATACTAAACATATCATGGTAGAAAAAGGTCACAAACATGAGAACCGGTCAACCCTTAGCTACAGACCTTCTGAAACGTATGAGATGGTCGTACCTTGGCCACATCCTTCGTATGCCAGAGGATCAACTCCCATGCTCCTTTTATGAGCGTGCCCTGAAGGGAGGCTCAAAACAGGTCGACCAAGACACACTTTGCGACGGCAGTATGAAAGGGATCTTAGTAAAGGGGAATGTCTATTGAACCACAGTGGAAAGACGTCACGAATGCAGCTCATCTTCGTGATGTCTGGCGAGGGTTCGTAGACGTCCTATGCGCCATTTCTGGCTCTGAAGGATCTAAGGTCTAAGGTAAACGACCGCTTATCATTGGCAACTGATACTGCAGTCGCTAATGACATTTGATAGGCACCCCTTACGTGTATGAAGATTCCTTCATCTCCGTATTGCACAATTATTTCTAACACGTCTATAGGTTTCTTTAAAGAAATGTGTCGGTGTTGGTTTTTTTTTTCCACGGTGGAACGATTGAACGGAATCATCACAATACTTTGCTTTTATTGTTACTTATTTTATTTTCAAGAAATGGTGACGAAGATATGGGAAAAATGAAAACTTCGGATTCAATTTGCTTATACTTACCACCAACTGCGCCCTCTACTGAATTTTAATAAAATTAGAACTACAAAGATTAGAAAATGATTATAACCGTCAAATTATTTGTTGGAAATTTCGCGCCCCTAAAATTTCTGTGCCAACTTCAAGTGCCCCCCCCCCCTCCCTGCCCCTCTAAAACCACGACTCAGATTGTATAAAATCCAATACTGATTCCGAACATATAAAATCCATTAAATTTAATGTTACCCATCAAAAGTACGAGCCTGACAAGATTCACTTGATTTTTGAAAATGGGGAAACACTCCCAAAAATTCAAGTGATCTCAATTAAAACCACATTAGAACAGCCACACGGTACCTACCCCCATATGTGATTGACGGTATCGACATCAGCCACTTGTCGTATGCTGATGATATTTTGTTATTTTTCGGACAATTTAATATCAATGCAGAATGCAATTAACATATTACAGTCACATCAACGGGAGATAGGATTAGAGATTGAACTTACTAAAACAGAATTCCTAGTGGCAAACATTAATAATGATTTCCAGCATCATTCAATTAGGGTGGGATCACTTAATATTTTTTGATGAAGATTCCATTAAATACCTTGGATTACCTTTTGACCCGACAATTAAAGCTACGTGGGAGTTGGTGTTATCGTCTGTACTGAGAAAACCTAGGAAAGTTTATGGCCTGCTAGATAAACAAACACTTGCTATAATTTACAATTCAATGTTTGCACCTTATGTATTTTCATCGTTCCATTTTTGAAGTTTTTAAGTAGAAGTGACAAAAAGCGTATCCGCGTGTACTTTTTCCGGTTTTGTAAATAATTTCTTGGAATTCCACTATGGTTCAAAAGTAGATGTACTATACGAAAATTCGGAATATTTGATATTACTGTTAAAATGGATCAACAATACGACCCATTTCTTAGACGATCTAGAGAAAATAGAATAAATTTCCCCCTTATTTGTATTTTTAATCAAAAAGTAGTTTTGTCGCCATAGCTTTAATAAAACAGCTGTTTATGCTTTATGTATTATGAGTGTTTATGCGTCATGTTTTATGAGTTTTTTTAGTGTTATGCACTAATGAGCTATCATAAGCTATTTATTATATATTCATGAATTATTGAGTATTATGAGTTATTTATTGTCGTCCTTTTCGTTAGAAGTGTAATTTTGTATTTTTCACTGTTCTTTTCATTTATTTCCTATACTCCTCTGTGTACATCCATGCATGTATAGAGGGTAAAAATATATTATTATTATTATCAGATTCAGCATATCAGAGACCCATAGTGTAGCAGTTCTAAGCTCCTATCTACAAAAAATATGGAATTTTGTATTTAATGCCAGAATGTTTTTTTTTGTTTTTTTTTTAGGGTGACCGTGCCAAACCAATGGTCCTAAAAGATCGGGAGAGGGCTCATCCGGATGAAAATTAAAAGCACCAGTGCCTTTTTAAAGTGACAAAAAAGAATAGAGAGCAACTAGCCCCCCTCTCATCCCATTTTCCCCCCAAAGACTTCTGATCAAAATTTTGAGATAGCTATTTTGTCAGAATAGTTGAAAGATCAAATAGCTATGTTTCTGGAGATAAAATGAACCCCACATACCCTTGGGAAAAGGCTGTAAGTTATGCAATGTGTCCATTCTTTACATTTAGTATTTGTTATAAGGAAATATACAGAAATTTTTCGGGGAGGAGGGCTAGTTGATTTGAGAAACGATCGGAAAATTAATTAAGAAAACAAGTTTTTTCAACTGAAAGTAAGGAACAATGTTAAAATCAAAAACGAACGTAAATTATTCCGTATGAGATGGGGGCTGCCCCCTCTTTAATCTCTCGCTCTTCACGCTAAAGCAGGGCTTCCTAAACTTTTTTCATTCACGACCCCATTCATGATTGCAAGTTTCCTGGCGACCCCATATACATATAATTAAAAGACAAATAAATATTTTTGGGTGATTCATTTATTAGGTAACAGTATACATATACACATGAAAGTATATAGTTTAGAATTCGTTTAGAAACATATAAGAATCTAAAATAGAAAATTCCACCAAAGTTGAAAAGTTGTCTTTTATACTTTATACTTTATACTAAATTATATGCCCTATTTTCATCAAAATTGCATTTTTTGCAATAACATAAATAAAAGAAAATTCCGACCGTCTTAGTTCAATCGAATATATTCGAACGCAGTCGTTGAGTGGTAAAAATTAAATTAAAATGAAAGGAAAAACATTAGTGAGATGGATGTGCCTGTTTTTTATTGCATAACAAATTAAATCTTGGTGGAATGTTTGACACTGCTGGACGTTAGAACTCTTCAAGATTTATTAGTGATGAATGATATTGGGGTTTGATATGTGTTAAAGCTCAGAAAGTAAATTCACATAAATATGTGCTGTTGAATGACAAAAGAACATATAATACCATATCTGCGATTGTGGGAAATTCAGCTCTAGTTCAGCTCTGGGAAATTCAGAATTCAGTCAAGGGCTTTATAGGAAATTGTAGTTTAAAGTTTGAATCACTCAAAAGCTCAGCAAATTCCTCTTGAGCTTTAAGTGGCATGTGATCAATCTCAGTTGCATAAATACAAAACGGATTTTGAATCCAAGCTACCGTTTTTAAATCAATATTTACTATAAAATATATACAGAACTAGGTCTCTAGCGCTTTTAAGTAATCTACAATAATTCTTGTAATAAAAGTTTTACAGTGATTTCTCTCGATTATAAAATTGTCGACACTGAAAAATATTTCGAACGATTTTTTTCTATCCTATTTTTACAAATTTTAATCTTTTTAATAAAACTTTCAATTTTATCATTAGAAGCAAATATATCGCAATTTTTCCTTGAAGAGACAAGTTATGATCGTTTAATTTCACAAAGATATCCGACAAATAACACAGCTTGGATAGCCATAAGTCGTTTTGAAGAAAAGCTGCAAGTTCATATTTTCGTTTGGTTAAGAATATTTTAATTCCATCTTTTAGTAATAATAATCTTCTTAAACATTGACCTCTTGACAACCATCTTACTTCTGCACGTAATAATAAAGTTGTACAGACAGAATCCATATCCTTACAAAGATTTGAAAATAAGTGACTGTTAAGGGCATGGCTCTTAATAAAATTTATAATCTTAACAGCATTCTGAAGCACATCGTTCAATTATGGTGCTAATTTTTTGGTGCAAGGGCCTCTTAGTGAATAAGGCAGTGAGTAAAAGTTGTGTGGTCATAATGAGTAGCTTCAAAAATTATTTAAAACCAATGTTTTGGCTCGTCATCGCTCTTGCATCATTTGTCACATTTTGTCAATGTCCAATTTGTCACATTTGTCACAATTTGTCCATATTCCACAGCAATTTTTCAGTCTTTAAAAACCTTCAGTCTTTAAAAATTCATCAACTTTACAATATGTGTTTTTTCCTGTAGTATGTTATAAATATTTGACTTTAATATTTAAATGTTTGACTTTAAAATCTCTTGTGACTTCATGATTTTCCTACGCGGCCTGCGCTAAAGTTGCGCGGCCTGATTTTGCTACGCGGCCTGCACTAATTATTGAAGAACGACTCCTGAAACATACGCGTTAATTAATTGGAAAAAGAAGCTTATTTAAAACACTAAAAAACATGGGATCCAGAAGGGAGCACACCCTTTAAATACGAAATAATTTCTGTTTATCATAAGTTTTAATGTTGCTCCTTACTCCCAGATGAAAAAACTTGTCGTTTTAATCTAATAATCTAATCATGATAATTGCTGAAAATTTTAAGAATGGTGGGGGACCCTTAGGATTACTTTTACGTGGGAGAAATCCTCTTAGCTGTTTTAAGAATATAAACAATTTTCTCAAGAATTTTTCTTTTTTCATTCCTAAATTGTACACGCATACTTTGCTGCCTTAGCCTACTGATAACAAAAGAGCTAAATTAAAAATGTTTAGGAAACTACCATATTTCTCTAACATAAATTAAAACACTTCCCAAATTGAGTAAATAAAAATCACAGAGCCAAAAAAGATAAGAATAAACAGAAACCGTTTTGAACAGAAAACGAACCATTTGAAGCACAAAAAACGGCAGCGTCAGGCAATAGCATATAGCACCAGCAACAAACCAAAAGCACAATGGGGAGGAGACCAGGGAGGAAATCCCTCTCGCAATGGGGAGGAAACCCTATGACTGTATCTATTATTTTGTTATGGAATTTTACTACTAGTCATTTATTGTATCAAACAACAAGGCTTACTCACTATAAGAGTTTATTTGCTATAAGATTTAGCTAACACCGAAATTTACTTAACGTCAGACCTATTCATAACGAGGCTTAACTGGTTGGCTAGTTGAGGCTAGTTAAGATAGAACATTTTTATATGTGGTTGGCTAGGATGCAGTTGGATTTGGATACAGTTGAGAGCAAACTGCCTGCAAAGGGGGGATGTAACTTTTTGTACATTTAGGGTAAGTACTGAAGCGAAGAAAGATTGCCCGCTTTGCCATGCGGAGGAGCATTATCTGGGCCATTTTCTTCTGAGGTGCCTCGTGCTATATAAAATTAGGGTCATCAACGACTCCACAGACGATTGCTGCAGCTGATACCGAACACAACAGAGCTAAGGGTTAATAATGAAGCTCTCTGATCAGCTGGTTTAAGCCAAATTGAGCTATTTCAGACACGTTAAGATAGAAACTGTTCGCCTTACAATCCTTCTTCACTTTATTTGGATTAGCATGGAGATACTTTCGCATAATCTCATCATCGGAGTCAAATTCCAGGGCGCCATATAATTCATAAATTACCAAGCTGATACCAATCCCAGTGCAATATTACAAGACTATCTCATAATCGTTCTTCTTCTTGTTGTTTGGATTAGTTTAGAGGCGTTTTGGCAGAATCTCGTCACCATAAAAATTCTGAGCTCTGCAGTGTGCAAAGTGGTCTTAACTCTTGGTCCCGTATTACCAAGCTGAGATCAATCCCACAGCGCAGCTACAGGACCGCCATAAAGTTAAACTCCTATGCACTTTTTTTTTCTTTTTTTGTTTAGGGGGATAAGGATTGATAATGACGCTCTCTGATTGACTGGCCTAAGAATTTCTAAAAAATTTCAAATAAACTGATCCAGGGGACTGGCTTCAGCTAGCACTAAAATTCAAGCAAACCTTATTATAAAGAGGTCCAACGTCAAATTCCACAAGCCTTGAGCAAAAAAAAATCGAACTTTAAAAGAAAGACCCAAAAACTAAATACTTAAGAACAACGAAAAAAGAAGACATTGTAAAATAAAAAGGATTTTCAGTTTCTTTTATTTTTAATTTTCTATTATTTTTTTTTATTTTAAACTACTGAATCGTTACTTTTAAAGTCTACGCCACTTTTAGCTTTAACTTCTTCGTTGTAATTTTTTTTTGCTTATACTATGGATAGCTTTTGTTTGCACGGATGAATCAAGGTAAATTTTTCTTTTCTGAGTCTCACCAGCCAGTAACCTACATGTTTTTTTTATTCTCTTTTTTTTAGTTTCTTAAACTTTTCTAAATTTCGTCACTTTTTTGACGCTGGTAAGTCCAGATTTAGATCTATCTGAACCAAAAATAAATATCTTCATCCAAATACCCACTATCCTAAAACTGGGATTAATGATACAGATGTTTTACGCTAAGCACGACAGATATGTGCACACGAAAATCGTGTTATGACCCATTGTTTTGACAAAGAAAGAGATAATACCCGACCTTCTTCTGCTTTTTCTGGGGCTACCACTCCTGTGAACAACCGGGCATAACTTTTTAACGAACCTACAAGTAAATACTAATTTCAGAAGTGTTTAAAAAACAGAGCCAAGGGACGTGTGACTTTCGGCAAAATCCCCTGCATTAATTTAGGAAAGGGCTTACTTGGAAATGGGGATCTTACATTAAAATCACAGACATGCTAACGCAAAAACCAGACGACTGTTTTTAATCATGATAATTCTCCTGCTCACACAGCCCTTTCTGTGCGACAGTTTCTGACAAAAATTGGTATGACCCCTCTGTCCCATCCACCGTATTCACCCCATCTTTCTTTCTGCAACTTCTTTTCATTTCTCCGAATGCAAAGGAAAATTTTTGGCAGACATTATTGAAGCAAAGAAAAAAAACGCAAGAGGTGCTGTCTTAGATTACAAAAGAGGAAATTCAGAAATGCTTCGAACAGTAAAATAAATGATTGGAAAAGTGTAAATCCGATGGAGAGTACTTTGAGACACAATAATTATTTTGTGGGTAAGTCATATAAATAACTTTGTAAAAAAAAAAAAAAAAAAAAAAAAAAAAAAAAAACCAGCTCGGGTTCTTTTGGGTATCCCAACGCAAAAACACACAGTAACAGCAAGCACTACAATCCCTGATATGCAACGCTTTTGCATCAATACGATACTACTACTTCTACTAACTCACTACAGCACCAAGCCACCTGAGGCCAACACAGCTACACACGGTCCTCCTCCATCCCAATCTATTCAAAGCCTCCCTCCTTATACCTTCCCAAGGAGTTCTCATTTACCTTAAATCGTTCCTTACAACATCCTCCCACCCCATTCCGAGATGACCTGCTTTTCGTTTGGCCCTAGACGATTAGCCGACAAGGACAATCCTCGGCAATATGTCATCCTTCATACGCAGAATGTATCCTAGCCATCTCATCCTTTCTCTCATTATAGCCCTAGGAAGCGGGATTGAGCCACGTTTTTTTGAGATATGGCCAGTCAAACGGGTACCCAAAACAATCCGTAGGCAATTTTCTCTGGAAAACATCTAGCGAATCCTCTTCTGTTTTTCGGGACACCCATGCTTCAGAGCTATTTGACCACTGTCATCACAGTAGCTTCCAATATTCTAATATTAGTTTGAAGACTTATCTTTCTATTCTTCCAAACTTTTTTCAAAAGTGAAAAAGAACCCTGAGTCTTTACTATTCAACTCTTAACATATTTACTGCGCCCACCGTTTTACTAATAATACTTCCTAGGTAACTTAAGCTGTCCACTCGGTCGATCTTCTCATTACCCAACATCAGCTCTTCACCTTCACTTATTCCTAGTCTTAGCAACTTATTCTTCTTAACACTAATTTTAAAACATATTCTTGCCCCCTGAACTCCCAAAACCTCCGGAAGTTCATTCATTTTGCTAAAATTTTCCTCCAAGATGCTTAAATAATCCAAGTCTAGGAGAATTTTCCTATTTGATTCCGATTTCTCCCATTGCCATTGCTGTGCTCCTTAGGACAAAGTCCATCAAACAGATTTATATAAATGGGGATATAACGCAACCCTGCTTATCTCCTGATTTAATACAAAACCAGCAACTAACCTTATTTCCTACCTTAACCACAGCAATGTTATTCTCATATATAGCAATGCTCTTTTTAATGTATTTACATGGTAAGCATTACAAGGATAGGACCTTCGCCACCAGAGCCCTGGGGCAAGGCTAAGGTTTTTATGGAGTGGGTTGTCGTATAAACTTCAGATGGGGCTCATTTGATTTGAAATTGGAAGCTATAGTGCTCTTTTTAAGAGTCAAAATTGATATGAGAGCAACCAGACGTGAGAGACACTTCTTCTGTGGGAGACAGTGTACAACATTTATGGTCATTTTGGTCAATTTTTCTGTTCATATTTTTTTCAACACACGGAGTTTTAATTTTTACTTGTACAACTTATAGAAGCAATTCTTTCTCTAATTGACCCTTCTTTTTGTTTTCATCTCGTTTTATTTCATTTTATTTACTAATACTACTAACATTATAGCATCAAACCGATTGGCAAGAAGCCAATCCATTCACAACTTTACTCTTTACCCCTCCCATCAAGTTCCAATTTCCTTTAAATAGTTCCTTATGACCAATTCTCAAACAATTCACAAAAGAAAAAAAAAATTCTTTTTCACTCATAATATTAAATATCAGGATATTTCAGTTTCAGTTCTGCATGCTTTTTTAACGGGGAAAAAACAAACAAACTGCAAAAAAAAAATTAAACAAAACAAACATACAAACGATAATATATCGGACATTATTAAGATGTTTTTTATCGTATTAGAGAAACATATTTTATTAATGAAAAAAAGAAAATTTATTCTCCATTATCTTATTTGAAATATTAAACCCGTTTTTTCTATATTTTAATTTCGTTCTACTTGTAAATGAAAAGCCATCTTGTTCTTTTTCACTATGGCGATTTTCACTGGGTTTTTTTTTTCTTTTCTTTTTTTTTTTTTTTTTTTATTGCCTAAATAAATGTTGTGTTGTTATGGGGTAGAGGTTGCTCTTTAATAGGTTGGGTTTAACACCGCAGTCATGGAAGTCGTGGTACAGTGAGACCGCATTTTGTGTTTTGGTACTGTTGCACATTTCTTTGCATGTGTTGCCATTTCCACGAGAAGCATTTCCCTTATTCAGGCCAACTTAAAGTGTCTCCGATACATGCTGAAAATTTAAAAATTCACTGCTAAAGGCCAATAAGGTAGTGAGATTAAACATTAAAGGCCACGTCTCATATTCCGTAATTTTAGAGGAAAGGTAAGTTAAGGATTTCAGCTAAGTATTAGTTATACTTAAGTTATTAGTGGGATCAGCTTTTCTGTTTGACAGTCTAAGCTTATGCTAATATGTATATGTACTTCCATAAATTATCCAAGAAAGATCACATAGCAAACATGAATACTTCGGGTTATTCCTTCAACACGTACTTAAGACTAGTTTGACTTAAGTACGATTTTAGTTTAACGAAAACTGAAATCGTAATTTTTTCCTTTTTGCTCTTTTTAATTTTTTGGTGTGATATTATCGCAACCCTGCCTCCATTTGTATTTTTTTTTCTTTTTTTTGTGCTGAGAAATTCATATTTAGTGTGTGGGCATATGAAATAAAAAAGTTTTACTGATGTGTAATATTAGAGCCAAAGTATAATTCGATACTAGAGCCAATGGTGATCAGATGCATTTGGGGAAAAAGGGCGTAGAAGGGGGGCTGGTAGCCCTCCAGCCACTTATTACTCTTAAAAAGGGTCTAGAGCTTTAGATTTTCAATCGAATGAGTCTCCTCCTAAATTTACACAACCACCCTTTCCATAAGAATTATCTCTGGGAAAAAAATAAATAGATAATAATAGATTGAAGCCTTGAGGCTGTTAGACAACGCTCAAAAATTGCTTGATATTGCTGATAATACTAAAGCTAAACCAGAAGATAATCCTAGCCGTTGATAAAGAAAAGTCAAGACCTTTTTTAGTGAGAAGACTTACTTAGTCAACGTCCAACTCTTGGGTGAAGCCTCGAGATGCTTACTTCTACTAATCATAAAATAGGCTAAACTATGTGAAGTTGCCAAATGTCTCATAAGAATTTTAAACTAGTGAATAGGATCGGTCTGAAGCCCCATCGGTCTGAAGGATCGGTGAAAAGTTTGAGTCCAATAAATACATTCCTTTAGAAATGCTTAGATAATAAACAAAGATACGAAGGCTATACAGCCTATGGGTATACAAGGGGTCCTGGGTATGAATTGGCTACCAGAAAAAAGGGATCTTTTCCGTTATATATATACCACTATTCAAAATGTATTAGTGGCTTTCTTATTGCATCAACCGTTATCTCTGCTTATTTGAGCAGCGAGGCTTGCATCTACGCGCACGATGAGCCAGTTAATGGTCGATGAGCCGTTTTGTTGCTCGTCTGCCGCTTTTGTTGCACGAGCCGTTTTTGTTGCACGATGAGCCGTTTTGTTGCTCGTTGCAGTATGTTTGTACTGTATTATGAACCTTCTTCATCAAGCAAATAACAACAGAAATCCAGAAGACAAGGGACCTTTGGCAGTGGTATGCGAATACCATTGGGGTCTTTGCGAATATACCTCACAAAAGAGTATGAAATTAGCAATCTAAAAATGCCTCTATTTTTGTTTTAGCTCACCTTCTGCAGATTTACCCAAATAAGTGTTATTGAATCAAATCAAAGTTAAGCTTAATACGCTAGCTTAAGACTGTTAGTCCATCTTACAAACAAAGATGAATCCTTACGGCAGATTGTATCCGACCAAAGACATGGCTTTTTTATGAGAATTAAAACTAAAATTTGGTGATGGATTTTCTTTTGAGGATAAAATCGGGTTAATCTAAAACAAGATTGCTTTAGTCATATCCTCTCGTATTGCATCATCCTGGACTATGGCTTCAACTCCAGTCTAGATCCTCAACATTTCAGCGCGAAACTCGAAGTAGGCTTTACTATATCAATAGATTTTAGCCATTTAAATCAGTCATTTGATCGTCAACGGAGGACCAGAGCAAAAGGAATTATAGTTTTAATTTCATCACATTTCATTATATTTTTCAATTTTAATTTTATCTCATTTTATTTAAATTCAATTTTTTTTACAATAAAAAATAAAATTAAAACTAAATTTAAATTTTATTAAGATAAATTGAAATTTAATTCAATTAAAATGTTATTCCTTCTTAAACTAATTGCAGTTTTGAGCGGTTTGTCTGTTACTGAGCTCATTCCACTCCCAGCCAAAGGCAGTGAATCAGGAGATCTGTTCTAAATTACTATTTATTGGAAAATTTTTCTCACTATATAGTTTAGTTAAAGCTAGCTTTTAAAATTTCGTTTTCTATGTGCCTTGGTATATACTTTAGTAGTATGCCTCGATCAATTTCAATTGAAAATCATTCATATAAGTTCAACAATTTTTTTTTTCCTTTTTTCTTTTTAGTTATTGCCAACAGTGCTATTCTAGAGGGTAAAGCATCTTGAACCCACGTTTAAAAAATTGAAATTGAAAATTGGAAAATTCAAAAATTGAAAATAAAGGAGTAGGCTTACCACATGTTTTATCTAATACCACATGTCTATTACTTCGGGGGAAAAAACTGTTCCCATTTTGGGTTTTCTGTACTTGAAATACAACAACGCTTTATAAATTAGAGGATTCACAATTTGAAAACTAAACGATATAACTGCTTCAGAATTATTAAGGGTGTATTATAAAAAGGGTAGCTCAATATGGTTTAATCAAAATGATTCACAGGCTTTATTTCTTGAAGTAACAAGGACAGTGAACAATCTGATTTTAAATTTAATAATCTAATTATGTTAAAACTAGGATAGTTATTGTTTTGTATAATAGAGTAATATTGTTTCAATCGAAAAGATAAGATCAAATGGTAATAATCCAAACGCTGTTTTTTTTACATCAAGAACAATGGCAAAAACTTGTTGCTCTGATGACTCTTAGTTCTCATCTTTTAGTGTCCCACTGTCCCACTGCCGAATTTCATATAAATAATTAACACAGTGCGTAATTAACACAGTGCGTAAATTTCCGAGTTGAACTATGCTCAAAATTTCGAGCGTAAGTTCGGAGTTCGAGCGTCCTGGCAACAACGACGAAGAAGTAGTACTACTCGAAGAACTTTATAATTTTGAAACAAGCAAAAGAAGAATCTTAGGAAATATCGGATATTAATAGACCTAAGATGGGTTCGGATATTAGGTGAACAAGTTTTTGCCATTGTTCATGATGCAACGTTTGGATTATTACCATTTGATCTTATTTTTTCGTTTTCAACAATATTTTCTGGATTGTTATAAAAAAAAAAAAAAAAAAAAAAATACAATTTTAATAGAATTAAATTATAAAGTTTAAAGTAATTAAATTAGAATAATGGGTGAAAAGTCTTTGTTCTTGACATTAAAAGCGAAGCGATATAGAAGACGGGTAAGTTTTAACGATTATTCATTTACAATTGTTATCAGTTATTTTCACTTATTTACAAGGTTGCTAATCTCCTAGGGACCGAGTTTTGATACCATAAAAAGCTTTGCTTTTATATTTATATATATATATATATATATATATATATATATATATATATATATATATATATATATATATATATATATATATATATATATATATATATATATATATATATATGTATATATATATTCTGGGGGAGAGAAGGAATAATTCAACCTTACCTTACTGAGGGTGATTTTTATTGATCTTTTACTGGAAAGGATCGACGTTGCAGTAAAACTGCAGCAGCATTGGTAAACTATAGAAATATTTTCGATGGATAAGATAATATAGTCAATTTTTCACTGACCAAAATCGATATTTCAGTAAAATTGCAGATAAATCTACAAAACAACAGTAACATTGCTAAATTATATTAAAAGTTTCCGTAAATATGGTAAAACATGGTTAATCCAATCAATTCTTTACTGACGATGATACTTATTCCGATAGAACTGCATTAAGATCTACAAAACTGCAGGACATTGGTAAACTATAATAAAAGTTTTGGTAAATATAAATAAATATATGGTATATTTTTACTGATCATGGTCTGTAATTTGATGGAACTGCAGTAAAATCTACAAAACTACAGCAACATTAGTAAACTATAGTAAAATTTTCTGTAAAACATTTATGGTAGTATTGTTTATTTTTTTCTGACCATGGTCTATAATTCAGTAGAACTGTAGTAAAATCTACAAAACTCCAGCAATATCGGTAAGTATAGTAAAAGTTACGGTAAATATGGTAATATTCTGGCCAAAAACCTAGAGCATTAAAATATCACATTTCTCATTATGAACCAAACGGAATGAGTAATCCCCAGGGCAATATAGTTCCCTCAAAAACAAAAACTAATTAAGACACCTTAACATTGCATGTATATCTAATTATGTCATATTTGATTTCAAACAATGTGAAAAAGGAGCGAAACTTAAAAGGAATAAAAAGGGATAAGGATCACAGATAAGACAAATAGGGAAAAATTACCTTCACTTGGTATCCCTTGTGGATTAGAAGTCACTGGATACCCTGGGATTAAAGGTTCTTGGCGATCAACATCCGATTTGCCTTCAAGTCTATGCTGCTTGATTAAGTTGCATTCACCCCCTTCTTGTGGATTGATAAAATAGATGTAAACCCCCCCTTCTTGAGACATCACTACAAGGCGTAATGTCTTTTGGATTCTATAAAATAAAAACGTGATACTCGTGACAATTAATACGATTAAAGGCAATAAACAAACAATACAAAAGATAATACAATGAAGATATTTTGAAGACAGTTAATTGCAGAAGAAATTATATAATTTGTGTTTTAATATTAAATTCAAACAGAAGTTAAATTACGATGCCAAAAAAAACACCTTTTCTCACTGGCCAACGCTGGGAATCGAAATCGACTTTTCAGAGACAAAAGGATTTTGGATGATCCCAAAGTGTACTTTCAAAACCAATTAACTTACAGTTACTATCTAATTGTTTAAAATTAATTACTGTCAATCGCCAATATATTTTATTTCATAAATTCTGTTTTATTCGGCTCGAGAACGTTGACGAATAAATAATACTTTTGAATTGTTCAAACTACGAGAATCGAACTGGGTACCAATTGAGGGGGGGGGGGGTGCAAAGTATAAATGTTTAGCATTTTCATAAAAAAAACACAGAAATGCTCACTTTCCCTAAAATTCGCTACGATTATTCCTGGTTAAAAATTTATATCGAGAGGGGGAGGGGGAGAGTGGCTGAAATACAAAAGGTGACTATTTCCCGGTTAAAATTTTTCGTTAAGGAGCGAGAAAATTTCTGACCAATCGATTTTTGAAAAACTAAATGACTTAAAAGTAAAGAATAACGAGATAATTATGCTAATACATAATTAGAGAATCACATATATACAAGCCTACTGCGTGCCGAGTACCAGGCCCCGATCAAAACCAGAGTTCAAATGTAAAATAATATTTTTTCAGACATTTTTTTCCTTCTGTGGTAAAACGATTAATGCAAACAGGAATAAATTAAAAATAAATTAAGGCTTTTTTAAACTATTCTGCTTCTACTAACTAGCACCAAGAGAAAAAGAGAACTTATTTTTCCGAATATCATTATAAAAAGTGTGTTTTGATTCCATTGGTTTACCTCTTTGAGGACCCAATCACATAAATCCTTATTTGAGGAGACATAACTAGCCAGACCTTGTTAAAACCTGATTGGTTTAAAAAACCTCCTACACAAAACTTTAAGCCATTAAAAAGAACGAGAAGTTTTGAGTCACAAGATTTGTTACAAGTAATACCTCTGTTCCTCTGTGGTGCTGTGCAAGCTGTGGCGCTAGTAATTTGTAGCTTTTACTTTTCATATATATTTCTGTTTCTATTTTATTTCTTATTTCTATCTTTTTCCTATTAGTCATTTCTATTAGATTATATTCTAATTTTTGGCTAGAATTTTTTAGCCTAAAACAAGGCTAAGAAAATCAGTTTCCATTAATTTTTTTGTCTTGGGTTTCAGGGACACATTGGTCAAGGAAACGCTTTAAGTCTCAAAATCTTACGTTGCAAGGGCGCATATACAGCGCAATCCTTGGAATTGCAAATGTGCCTGTGCAAAGGCCCTTCCTTGCGTTAATACATCCACTACGTTGGCTGGGAGGTATGATGCAGAGGTTTGTACAGCTCTAGAGAGGTATCCCATCCAGCCACTACTAGTTTCTTCAGTGGTCGCACGACTGAAAATGAAAGAGATCAGTTGCAGTTGTTTTTTTAGTCAAATAATTTAAATAAAATTTATATTATCTATGCCTTATATTTATAAGGGTAAAACTCCCGCCACAACATTGGCCCAAGGGCCCCTGGGAAAGTTGAATAGTGATGGCCTAAAAATGGATTCTTTTTTTACGTGATGAAGAGATACCTTTCACAGGTCCAGTGCAAGGGGAAATAAGTTTAAGAAGAAATATGATGGGGAAGCCCCCTTGATGGGGAAATGTACCCATTAAAAAAAATTTAAAGATTTGCCTTTATTTATTGCAAATCTCAGCTCAAACTTTTGTTTGACAGAGTTAGGCTATTGTTCTGGTGTTCAATCTATTCAAATTTTTCTACTTTTGTTTTACTAAAAACTGAAAATTCCTGAAAAAAAAACTTTATCAAACATTTCCATTTCGAAATATTTATTCCCATAAAAACGAAATAAAAGTAGATACAGAAATAAAAGTACAAAAGAATCCCCAAGAGCCAAAAAATGATGACTGTCCTACGGGAACTTGCATATACCCTTAAACCATCTATATCAAGAAAACTCTACCAAAGCATCAGGAACGTACTCAGGAGGAAGCTAGTAGCTCAACCCCTCACCCACCTCCATTCGAAGTCCTAGACTTTCGTGATTTCCTGAAGACTTCTTATTCAAATTATCAAACACAGTTTTTTTTTATTATTATTATTCCCCCGCCCCGGAAAAAATTCCCGAATGCGTAATTGCAAAATGTAGAAAATCGAAGAAAAGATCTCAGAGTGGAAGATCTTCTCAAGGACAAATGAAAAAGAAAAAAAAAACTATTTCGATTCAATATCTCTCTACTCGTTGTTTATTCATCATCCAATGAATAAAAAAAACGCGTTGAAAAACGCGTTTTTATCATGAAAAACGCGTTTTGCTTCTACTGAAATGTGATTTGAATTAAAGTCAACATTTAAATTGAGTGTTAATTTGTTCCCAAACAAAATATAGACAATATCAACCTAAACCGTTTTTCTACAGCGGTTCAATGTATCAAATCAAGTATTTTTTAGTGTATTTAATAATATTAAGTTGTATTGTCTTTTTTTCTTTTTGAACAAAGCTTTAAAGCAAATTCTTACCACTGCTCAAGACAAACACAATCAAGAAACAAATTACCCGAATCTCTATAAAACCAGCAAAAATCTAATTACCCAAGCATCTATTTATCCTAATTACCAAAAATCATCACATTATCAATTAAAATTACCAATTAAATTTACAAAAAACTCCAAAATAACAAAAAAATCCCAAAATTCAAATTTAAAAAAGATTAAAATTACCAACTGCCAAAAAAAAAACCCTAAAATCACAGTAAAAGTCAGTCAAAACAGAAAATGGTTGTCCAAAATATATCTTTGTTAAAAATCAGTAGAAAGCAGAAAATGGTTGTCCAAAATATATCCTTATTAAAAATAAGTCAAAAACAGAAAACAGTTGTCCAAAATATATCCTTATTAAAAATCAGTCAAAAACAGAAAATGGTTGTCCAAAATATATCCTTATTAAAAATCAGTCAAAAACAGAAAATGATTGTCCAAAATATATCCTTATTAAAAATCAGTCAAAAACAGAAAATGGTTGTCCAAAATATATCCTTATTAAAAATCAGTTAAAAACAGAAAATGGTTGTCCAAAATATATCCTTATTAAAAATCAGTCAAAAAACAGAAAATGGTTGTCCAAAATATATCCTTATTAAAAATCAGTCAAAAACTGAAAATGGTTGTCCAAAATATATCCTTATTAAAAATCAGTCAAAAACAGAAAATGATTGTCCAAAATATATCCTTATTAAAAACCAGTCAAAAACAGAAAATGGATGTCCAGAATATTACCTGTATTAAGAAACCACATATGGAGCACTTAAACCCAAGTCCCTTTTTGTCAGGAATGGCTTTTGATTTTTAACGACCGGAATCTATTCTTAACTTTTTGAAAATTTAACAACATTTCTAAAAATTTCTGGCTTTTTAGAACATTTGAAATTTTATCACTAGGAAAATTTCCGGAACATTTATCATCTTTCCGACGAAGTCCCAACAACCATAGCACAAATAAAAAAGAAACATGGATTAATTCTGCCGTTGAAAATTGTTATATTCAGCTTCTTTCTGTGAAACCGCGAAAGCTATGATGGATATATATAAAGATTTATTCGCACGACAGCTCAATTGGGCCACGATGACACAAAATAATCGAAAAAATACAGGAGCAAAACATAAAGTGAAAAGACACTAAAACTGATTATTTAAGAAAATCATCACGATAACTCATACCTACCCGGACGAAATTTCCAACATTAAGTATATTTAAGTAACACCTACTTCTCAAAATTTCCAAAATCCAATTTCTCCCCCTACCTCCCTACCAAATACTTCCAAGCGCAACTCCCTCAACTCCCTACATCAAGGAGGCACACTTTTGCCTCTATAAAGAGGCGACCCACCACAATGTTAAGCGATTTCCGGTCCTAGCGGTCGCAGAGAGACAGCGATGATCGCATTTTTGTAGCCCAAGCTCCAACTAAGAAACGTGCAAAATTTCACTCCCCTCCGACTTTATCTTCATGGGTAAAAGTGGGCCGGAAGTTTCGACCCTCCGACCACAGCCCCTCTTTAACGTTGTCCGATTGGGGTGAAATCTAGACGTGAAGTTTTCCTCGGGCCCGAGAGCTTATCCTCGAAATTTAAGCTCAACCCGATCACTCCTTCCCTGTTTTCCAAAAAAAACAAATATAGCCACACAATGTTCAGTTCCCTCTTTTTTTTATCAGCCATGCCTACAGGTCACAGTCGGCAACGGATCCCAGTGAATGAAGACTCATTCGAAGCGGAATTCGACCTGTTAGGGCCTTTTGATATTTCAGACCGAAAAAATTATCCCCCGAATTTACATTTACGAAGAACCTCGTTTTAATAGTGCCTATGTTAAATTTTTCCACCACAGCCCCCCTTTAACGTTGTCCGATCAGGCTGAAATTCAGAGGATAAGCTTTCCTGGCGCCTGGGAGCTTATCCTCAAAATTTCAGCTCAATCCGATCCTTCCTTCCCTATTTTCCAAAAACCAAATATCAAGTTTTGTGGGGATTTGCTTGCGTCAAAAATAGATACGGGAGACTAAAATAATATTTCCGTAATTATCTCTGTGGTACAATGGTCGCTGTTTTTGACTGTCAGGCGGAAGATCCGGGTTCGATTCCCCATCAGAGAAAATTTTTTATATATTGAATTTAAAGTTTAAAAAAGAAACTCAACTCCTGACACGATCAGCTAACAGTTAGTCAAGCAATAATAAGTAATTAACTGTACAAAAACGTGCAGAAATTATTTGAAAAAAACTACGTTTTCTAAAGAGTTAAAGAGGCTGAGTCACACACAACTCTTTTTGACTTTCTCACAACTCTTTTTTTTTTAAAAAATAAAAACTTTAGCGTAAAGAGCGAGGCGTTGAGGAGGGCACAGCCCCTTTTATATACGGAAGTGGGGGTTTGTGGGGCTGCAGCCCCCCAACTGTACCTCCTAATCCCTTTACGTTTTAAGGTTCGAACTTGTGACTCAGCCTCTTTAACTCTTTAGAAAACGTAGTTTTTTTCAAATAATTCCGCTAAAAAATGATGCAAAGATTCATCCATCTCTTCACACATAGGGCAACTGTAACTGATAACTGACTTTTCACTGGAAAATTTTGATTTTTTTTTTCTTGAACGGAATCTAAACATTTATTTTTTTTTTCGCCTAAAAACCTTTAAAAACTAGAATATCCAAAGAAAATCTGAGAAGACGAGCGAAAAACAAACATTACAAAAATCACAACAGTTAAAAAAAAGCATCACTACGAGGGATTAGAACCTCAAGGGTTAAAAATTATTAAGGGTTCCAATCCTACCTTAAGTTGCAAAGTTAAAATATCACAGGTTTTAACTTAATAATTAACGTTTCTCCATAACCTACATATGATTAATATGAGAAAAGATTAGCCTAAACTGGAAAGTTTAGCGAAAATAATACTTAAAGAATCATTAAAGAAAATAATACTTAATATTTATGTTCCCTTCACATTTGTGAAGAGAACAGCATTGCATATATTAAATACCCAACCTAACCTAGGTACCTTTCCCCCCTCCCCTAAACCCCAAAAACAATAGTTTAAATATTGTAAACGCAAAGGCAAACCACGCTTTGCGATCCACTTATCTATTGCAAATACCCGTTTGACTGGTTTCCTTTAGCATTTCCCTATAAATGGGATAAAAAAATGGGATGAACCATTTTCTGAGTAGATGCCAAAGTTTAGCGAATTTTAGGGATAGATTTTTCCATGGGATGTACCGCTGCTACCGAGTCTTTTGGGGACAACTTCGAGGGACCTAATTATTGCGTTAGGTTGTTTTATAGAGAATAGTCGGATGGCGCGGAAAGAAGCTGTATTTTAAATTTGTTGAGTGTTATTGTTCTTTCCTTATTGTTTTTTGTTTATTTGTTTTGGTGTACATGGCCACTGGTCTTTAAATACACGCATGTATGTATGTATAAACAGTATATAGTGTCGTGTACCAGATAATGCATAAGTACCGAGATGGCAAATGCACTTCCTCACCGTAGATCTCAAGGGGATATATAAAAATCACTCTTAATAAGATCATTGTTCAGACGGCATTTAATTAATCCGCAATATATGTCGTTGAACTTTCACGACCTGACCTGACAATTGCCAAAGAATATTCCTTAATTCTCGAATCCTGAATATGATTTTTTTTTTCTTCGGTCTATGCAGAGCGGACAAAATCATGTTATGATGTTTCCCATTTTCGTCTGCATCTTATTACAATCTTAACATGTCAACAGCAAGACAAGAATTTTGATAGCAATCGATAGCTCTGATTCAGCTTTATTCACCTACCGAACTACATTGTTGAAATTTGCTTTTTATCACTGAAGCAGATTTTTATTGTTTTTTTTATATATATAATTACTGCAGCACATATTATTTTTAGGAAGGGGAATCCCCCTGCAGGATTATCAGAAAATCAATAATAAAAGACAGCTTACTTGTCTCTTGGTTCTTCTAGTCGGAAAATATGGACCGTTTCCGTGTTACTACAGGCAGCCAATAGCATTTCATCGGGGGAAAATGACAGTGAATAAATAGTTGCACATCTTTTCATACCACGCCTGAATTCAAATACCTTAACGCCATCTGTTACTGTGAATACTCTTATTACAGTCCCCTTTTCGCTAGCTGTCGCTATTAGTCGTCCAGAGGGGGTAAAAGTTATTGCCGCCAATGGACTGTCGTGAGCGGGTATCATTGTCTTGGCTTGCTGTAAAACAAAATTTTGAGTTCAAACAACAGGCTTTCTCATAATGACGCAATCACAAATTCGTTTTCTAATAATTTAAATAAAAAAATGGCGATTTCTTCTTCTTCTTGAAGCTAAAAAATAATCTCAATTACAAATTGAAACCAATTACCAAATAATAGTAACTGATAAACTTTGTAGCATGGGTAGTGCAAAAAGATTCAAATTTATGCATAAACTTTGGTATTATAAATTGAAATGCTGGTATTATTTTTTCTATAAGTATTCAAAGTGGTTTTTTTGGGGGGAGGGGGATTTTTGAAAGAATATTTCAGAGTACTTCGCTTGCACCAGCCGGAAACAGCAAATTGGCATCGCTTGGCGTTACTGCAGGCAGCTGCCTTTCCACCGCCAAGCCACTTGGCAGGTAGCCAAGAATCTTTCATCATTAGAAAACAACAGTGAATAAATAGTTACGCATCATTTCACTCCATGTCTGAATTCAAATACCTTAACGCCATCTCTTATTTTGAATACTATTATTGCAGTACCCTTTCCGCTAGCTGTCGCTATTAGTCGTCCACATGGGGTAAAGGTTGTCACCCTTAGAGGGTGTTAATGCTTTAACTTGCTACACCCAAACTTTTGGATCTAAAATAGTTTCTTATACTTTAATTTTATTAAACAAGTGGTTAAATTCATCATTTTCTGTTTCTTCTTGGATTAACTAATCCAAGATTGGTATTAACTAATAATTAAGATTAAATTATTGGTAAATTGACTAATGGTATTATTTTTAGGTAGGAATTCAAAAGTCTTTTTTTTTACGAATTACCAAGAAACAGTTCAGGGTGCTTTTTTTGTACCAACCAGAATTAGCAGCCGAAATCACCAGCCAGAAAGGGTAAAAGGACGTTGCTTGGTTTTACTACAGACAGTGAGATTCGCACGACGCCACTTGTGCCGGTGCAAGCAGTCAATAGTGTTTCATTATTTAAAAATGACATATAGTTACGCATCTTTTCTTTTTCTACTTGAAATCAAAAACTAAACGCCATCTGTCACTGTGCACATCCTTATCAATAGCTGCCTCTTTTAGTCGTCCACATAGGACAAAAGCTTTTGCCGCCAATGGTCCAACGTCAGCGGGTATCATTAGTCTGGGTTGCTAAAAACCAACTTTTGAGCATAATATCAGTGACTTCTATTTTAATTTTTAGCTGATAATTAATTAATTATTAATAAATTAATTATTTTCTGCTTCTCCTCCAAGATCAACGTCAATTACGAACCATTTACTAAAAAATAATAATTGTTACAAAATTAGAATTACAAGTTTTTAAAATTTAAAATTATAGAGCAAAGCAAAGGCATACTAAATATTGTTCGAATAAACTATGCGTAAACAATTGGTATCATGAATTAAAGTATTAGCGTTTTTTCCTTAGATATGTATCTTACTCGAAAGAATTTTTATTTAGGAGTTTTCAAAGAACACTTAAGAGCACCTCACTGGTGCCAGCCAGAAGTAGCACCAGGTCCTAGCCACGTGTCCTAGCCGATCTTAACCTTTCTCTTCATTATATCAGAGGCAACGCTATAGCGTTGCCTATAATAAAGGCCATACGGCTCCAATGTTTTATTATTATTTATTATTATTATTTTTTTCCCCAGAGGCACTTCATATGGAAGGGGTCGTCGTAAAACTTAAAGGGGGCTCATTCGATTGGAAATCGAGAATTCTAGTGCCCATTTTAATAGTCGAAAGTGATTGGAGGGCAACTAGCCCCCCCCCCTTACGCCCATCATTCTCCCCAACACATCCAAACAAAATTTTGAGATAGCTATTTTGTTAAGCGTAGTTGATTTCCAAATAGAAAATATGTTTTTGAGGAGGACCCTCCCCTACGACCCTCAGGGCAAGGGTTTTAAGTTATGCCCTGGAGGCGTATAAGGCTCTTAAAGAAGGCGTTGTCGTAGAAACTTCCAAACAGGCTCATTCGATTGGAAATTCAACGGGCTAGTGCCCTTTTCAATAGTTGAAAGTGATTGGAGGGCAACTAATCCCCCCCCCCAAGCCCATCATCTCCCCAGACACATCCAATCAAAATTTTGAGATAGGCATTTGGTTCAGTGTAGTCGATTTCCAGATAGAAAATACTTTTTTGAGGAAGGCACTCGCCCAGATCCCACAGCGAAAGGGTATTAAATTATGCCCTGGGGGCATATAATGTTTTTATAGAAGGCGTTGTCGTAGAAACTTCAAAAAAGGCTCATTCGATAGGAAATTCAAAGGGCTAGTGCCTTTTTTAATAGTCGAAAGTGATTGGAGGGCAACTAACCCCCCTCTCACGCCCACCTTTTCCCCAAACCCATCCAATCAAAATTTTGAGATAGCCATTTTATTAAACGTAGTTTTAAGTTCTGGAAATTAGGTCTTTGAGGATGACAACTCCCCCACAGCCCTCAGGGCAAGGGTTGTAAGTTGTGCCCTGAAGGCATACAAGGTTTTGTATAGACAACGTTGTCGTAGAAACTTCAGAAAGGGCCCATTCGATTGGAAATTTAAATGGCTAGTTCCCTTTTTAATAGTCGAAAGTGATTCAAAGGCAACTGACACCCTTTCTACGCCAATAATTTCACCAAACACATCCAATCAAAATTTTGATATAGCCATTTTGTTAAACGTAGTTGAAATTTCTGGAAAATATGTTTGAGCAGGACAGTCTCCCCACAGTCTTCAGGGGCAAGGATTATAAGTTATGCCCTGGGGGCATATATGGTTCTTATGGAAGGAATGCTCGTATAAAATTCAGAGAGGGCTCATTTGATTGGAAATTGAAAGTTCTAGTTCACTTTTAAGCGTCAAAAGATATTGGAGGGTAACCATCTCCCCCCCCCCCAAACCCTTTTTTCCCAAATGCATCCAATACAAATTTTAAGATAGCTATTTTGTTAAAAATAGTTCACAACCCACCAGGGCCCGGGGGCAGGCGTTGTAAGTTATGCCTCGGGGGCATATATGGGTCTTATGAAAGGGATGCTCGTATTAACTTGAAAGAGGGATCATTTGATTGGAATTTGAAAGTTCTAGTTCACTTTTTAAGAGTCTAAAAGAGATTGGAGGGCACCTAGCCCCCCCCCCCTCCAACCCTTTTTTCCTCAAACCCATCCAATAAGAGCTTTGAGATAGCTTTTTTTTAAAATAGTTCAATGACCATATTACAAAAACTCATAGGTCAATTCAGCCCCCCAGGGTCCGTTCGCATGTGTTGTAAGTTATTCCCTTGGGGAATATATGATTTGTATTGAAGGAATGCTAGTAAAAAAACTCAAAGAAAGCCTGTTTGATGGGAAATTGAAAGTTCTGGTTAACTTTTTAAGAGTCAAAAGGGATTGGAGGGCAACTAGCCCCCCCCCCCCACGCCCCTTTTACCCCAATTGCATCCAATACAAATTGTGAGATAGCCATTAAGTTAAAAATTTCTCAAAAGTCAGATAACAAAACCTCAGGTGTTGTCACAATCTCCCGGGGCCTCGGTGCAGGCGTTGTAAGTTATGCCCTGGGGCATATATTGTTCGTATGAAAGGGATTCTCGTATAAACTTAAGAGAGGACTCATTTGATTGGATATTGAAAGTTCGAGCTCAATTTTTAATAGTCAAAAGATATCCGAGGAAATCTAGCCCCCCCCCCCAAGCCTTCTTTTTCCAAACCCATCTGATGAAAATTTTGATAGACATCTTGTTAAAAAAAATAGTTCAAAGGCCGGATAAGAAAAACTCCGGTGTCGATACAACCCCCCAGGGCACAGGGGAAGGCGTTCTAAGTTATGCCCTACGGGCATATATGGTTGTTATTAAAGGGATGCTCGTATAAAATTCATAGAGGGCTCATTTGATTGGAAATTTAAAGTTCTAGTTCACTTTTTAAGAGTCACGAGAGTTAAACTAGCCCCCCCCCCCATGCTTTTTTCCCCCAAACCCGTCCGCTACAAATTTTGAGATAGCCAGTGTTTTGGAAATTGTTCAAAAATTAGATAAAAAATAATTCAGAGAGGGCTCATTTGATTGGAAATTGAAAGTTCTAGTTCAAATTTTGATAGTCAAAAGATATCCGAGGGCAGCTAGCCCCCCCCCCCCCCCACTCACAACCTTTTTTCCCCAAGGCCATCCGATAAAATTCTTATAAGACCCGTTTCATTCAAAGTAGTTCAAAGGTCTGATAAGAAAAATTCCTGTGTCGACGAAACCCGCCAGGCCCCGGAGGAAGGCGTTATGATTAATGCTCTTGGGGCATCAAGAGTTCTTATGGATCGGATGCTCGTATAAACTTAAGAGAGGGCTGATTTAATTTGAAATTGAAAATTCTTGTTCACTTTTCTAGAGTCAAAAGAGATCAGAGGGCAACTAGCCCCCCCCCCCTCCTCCCCGCCCTAAATTCAACAGATAAAAACTTTGTACTAGATATTTTGTTAAAAATAGTTCAAATTTAAGACAACAAAAAAGTCCGGTGTCGACACAGCCCCCCAGGGGTAGGCGTTGTAAGTTACGCCCTGGGGGCATATATGGTTGTTATGGAAGGGATGCTTGTATGAAATTCCTAGAGGGCTCATTTGATTGGAAATTGATAGTTGTAATTCCCTCTTTAAGAGTCAAAATTGATTGGAGGGCAGCTAGCCTCCCCTACACTCCATTTATTTTTTTTCCCCAGAGGCACTTCACATAGAAGGGGTCGTCGTATAAACTTCAAAGGGGGTCATTCCATTGGAAATTAAGATTTCTAGTGCCCTTTTCAAGAGTCCAAAGTGATCGTAGGGCAACTAGCCCCCGCCCCCCAAAGCCCTTTTTTCCCAAATACATCTGATAAAAATTTGAGGTAGCCGTTTTGCTAAAATTAGTTCAAACATTATATAAAAAAAGCTTCTTATGGTCACGTAGTGTCATTTTGATAAAACTAGTTGAAAGATGAGATACGAAAAACTCCCCTTCTGACACCCCCCCCCAGGGCCGGGGCCGGCGTCGTAAGTATTACTCTCGGGGCATATATGGTTCTTATGGACGGTATGCTCGTATATACTTCAGAGAGGGTTCATTTGAATTGAAATTAAAAGTTGTAGTTCATTTTCTCAGAGTGAAAAAAGATCAGAGGGCAACTAGCCCCTCCCGCCCTACACGCCTTTGCGTGTATCGGATGGATAAACCCATCCAATAAAAATTTCAGGTGACCATTTTGTTAAAAATAGTTCAACCATCAGATATTAAAACTCCAGGGTCAACACAACCCCCCAGGACCCAGGGATAGGCGTTGTAAGGTATACTCTGGGGATTTATATGGTTCTTATAGAAGTGATACTCATATAAACTTCAGAGAGGGCTCATTTGATTGAAAATAGAAAGTTCTAGTTCACTTTTAAAGAGTCAAAAGAGAACGAAGCTTAATCTAGTCCCCCCACGCCCTTTTTTACCCAAACCCATCCGATAAAAATTTTGAGATATCAGTTTTGTTAAAAATATTTCAAACATCAAATAAAAAAAACTCCGAGGTTGACACAAACCCATTTTTCCACTTTAATATTGTTACTTTGATACCAGTTTTGATACTTTGATGAATATTTGATTTTTTTTTTTTTTTAAGTTTGATTTTGAAATAAGGAATTTTTAAAATATTGAAAATTTTTTAAAAAAAAAACGAAACAAAATTAATTAAAAAAACTTCCTGAAAAATAAGTTTTTAAAGGAAAAGTTATTTCTGTTATAGTCTTACGCTCGACAGATAAAAATATAAGTGCAAACTAATAACTAACACGACGAAAAATTACTATTAAAGAATAAATGAAACCCAAAACGAACAGAAATTAAATAAACAATCATAGCAAAAACACACAACAAGTAATAATATAAAGGAATATATAGATCTTAAAGCGAGTAATGCTTAGATTGAATATGAATATCAAGCTTGAAACGAACAAAAAATATTTTCCTATTGAAGTATAAATGAAACTTTAAAACGAACAGAAATTAAATAAACAATCAATGCAAACAAACATACAATAGATATTAATGTTAATTAATAAATAAATCTTAAAACGAGTGAAACTTAAATTGAATATGCAAATCAAGTTTGAAACGAACAAAAATCACAACAAACAAGAGTTTGGGTATGACCTCCTTCTCTCACTGTAAGAGTCTAAAACCTACTGCGTCATTGGCACTTTACTAAAAACTATATGCGTCTTGAACAGTCTTGGAAAGTATAAACAACATCAAATTGATTATTTGATGTATAATGATATTAATTGTTGAAAGATCCATCAGTTCAAGAATTTATTTCACTGTAATTGTATTTTTATTTTCAATACTGTAAGAACTGGAAAAGAAAATATTTGTACTATAATCCGTTTTCAGTTAAGCGCCAATGACGCAGTAAGCTTTTGGTTTTTATTTACAGTTAGGAAAGGAGACAGTATCCAAACACTTGTGTGTAGGGAAACTATATTCGTCTTGATCAAATATTGGAAGTGCTAGTGAACTAAAATGAACGTTTGGTTTAAAACTATTATAGTCGCTGAGATCTCGTTGGCCTAAGCTTTCGCTACGGTTCTCGGGTTTATTTTCCGAGTTATCCACAAAAAAAATTATAATCCAATAAGCTGGTTACTTACAACGCACAAATAACGCTGCGGACCATAGACTTCTGCACTGAGAGGCCTAGCAGCCCCAACCCCAGGGGTGCAATTGGAGACCCCCCAGGTACAGTCTTTTTATTTTTCTGCCTGGTGCCTACACCTCTGCTTTGCTGTTATTAGAACCTTTTTATAATTTCTTGTGCCAGCCATAAGATCCCTTGCCTTTTGCTGTTAGCTTGTAGCTTGATTAGCCTAGTTTAGAGTTCATTTTATCCCACATCATGGGTGACAACTCAAAAAAGAGCTATAGACCATCTAGTCACAGAGAGATGAGATCAGACTGCTCTATCCAGTACAGTGGAGCTGAATCTATTAATGAGCAGATTACTATGCTCACTTCACACATTAACACCCTTCAGAACAAGCAAAAGCTAATTGCAGATTAATACACTTAGTGACATAAAGCTTAAATCTACTATGGCAGAAGTTGTTAGTGAGGCCCTTCCTATTGAGGTTGATTCTTTTGTTAAGGTCTCTATTAAAAAACTTGCGTCTAGAAATGTGCCTGATGCTTTTGATGCTAACAACATGGAAATTATTAAACAAGAGGTGTACAATAGTCTTAAAATGGATTTTGATGTGCTTGTTGAAAAATCACTAAAACAATATGATTTGAGGATGTCAAAGCTTGAATCATCTCTTCATTTGCTTGACTCAGGTTTGTCAGAGCTGCAAAAATCTCTGAAACCAATTCAACTCAATGTGGATCGTTTGAGCCATCAGTTTGACCAAATGAAAATTTCAAATCAGCTGATCCTATTTGGTTTCAAAGAAGACCCTTATACAGAAGCTTCTGAACGCAAATTTCTTGGATTTTCCAGTACTATATTTCCTAGAATTCCACTGATTAAGAATAACATAGTTTCTGTTAGAAGAATTGGAAAACAAGGCTCAGTTTTGAAGTTTTGCTCCCTTGTTGTGGAATTTTGTAGTCCCAGAATGCACCAGCCTATTCTTAGAGAAAAGAAAAGTTTGCAAGGTAGTGGTGTCTTTATTTCTGAGTCACTCACAAAGCCTAGACTTCAGCTACTTAATTATGCTAAATCAAAGCTTGGGAAGAGGTCTACATGGTCTAGTGGAGGAGAAATACTTACCAAGCATTTTGATGGTAAGGTGATTAATGTTAAAGAGGCATCTCAAGTTGATGCTCTCTATCAGTCAACTACAGCCCATCCAAGCCCCTCCCAGGACTGAAATGAACCATTTTTCCCCTTTTAGCTCTGTTGTTTTGTTGTTGTTTTTTTAACTCTTTATGATTTAATGGTTTTACTTATGCTTGCATTTATGTTGTTTTACATTATTCTTTTAAGTAACTTCCATAAACCGTTGATAACTCTTTCCTCTGGTTGCTTCTTTATTGTTTTGCCTTTTTCTTTATTTTGTTTTTGCCTTTGTCCTTGTAATTGTTTGTTATTTTTTAATTTTTTTGAGCTTTGTAGCTTGTTATTGTTCTTTGTTTTGCAGGTTTTTTTTTCTTCTCTTTCTTTTCTTTGTTGCCTATAAGTTTCACCTTTTTAGTTTCAATTTACCCTCTGCTATTTCAGCCTGTATGTTTGATATCTTGTTCATTTGTGAAGATATTGTGTGCATTTGTTATGTGTGGTAAATCTGGCTGATTTTTCATTTCTTTTGAATTCTTGTATTCTTAAATCAGTTATCTTTGAGCAACCAAGTAGTGCTGGCAAACAA
Organism: Artemia sp. Qi Xiang Cuo; assembly: GCF_049724085.1. NCBI lineage: Eukaryota > Metazoa > Arthropoda > Branchiopoda > Anostraca > Artemiidae > Artemia > Artemia sp. Qi Xiang Cuo. The sequence continues at coordinate 89,135,190 of NC_142796.1, forward strand.
GAGGCCCATACACTTGACCCTCTTCTTGAATCTATGATTAATTCTAGTTGCAATTATCACACTACTATTGATTTTTGTGATAAAATCATGCCTTCTCTCTCTTCAAATAGTTGCTTTAATGTATTTTGTTTGAATGTACGTGGGTACGTAATTGGTACGAATGTACGTGGTGATGTAATTGGTTTAACAGAAACATGGTTATCTGATAGTGATAATTTAACAGCTTATGATATGCATGGTTATATTGATATTCATGTCCCTAGAATGGTAACAAAGTGCTCAGGGGGCATTTCTTTATTTATAAAATCTGATATTAAATTTAGTAGACGGTATGACCTTGAATCCTTATTTACTCCAGCAGTGTCTAATAGTAGGACTGTTTGTTCTCTTGTCATTGATCTGAAAAGCCAGTTTGCATGTGATACTGTTTGTTTGTTTTATAAGCTCCCTCCTTTCCCAAAACATCTGTTCTGTGATTTCTTTAAACAGCTTTCTGGTCTGAGGACTTTTTGTATAAAACGTATTTGTGTTTCGGGAGATTTTTATTGTAATATGTTAAATGTTGGATCAAGTGATGAATGTGACCATCTCTTTGATGTGCTTTCTTCTTCTGGGCTACTTCCTTCAATGTTTTTTTTCCTTCTCGTGTTGATCCTACAAGAAATTCTGCCACTTTGATAGATAATATTTTCATTTCTCATTCTCCAAAATTGAACTTTACTTTTGGTCTCGTTTTCACTAATCTGTCTGATCACTTTCCGATCTATCTACAACTTTTTATGCCTAAAACTGAGAGTGCTGTGGATCATCAAGGTGAGTCTTCTTTTAGGACTTTTACCGCTAAAGAAATTTATAATTTAATTCTTAGTCTTCAGAGTAATGATTGGTCTAGTGTTCTTGAAGCTAATGATGTTGAATGTACCACAAATTTATTTGTGTGTCGTATGGGAGCCTGTTGGATAAGCATTTTCCTCTTAGGAAGAGACCAAGGAATTCTATACCCAAATGCCCATGGATGTCCAAAGGTCTGATCAATGCTACACATATGAAGGCGTCTCTACTACACATATGAAGGCGTCTCTGTTCAAGGTTGCATGTAAAAGTAAAACACAGGATGATCTTTTGAAGTATAAACATTATAAAAATGTACTTACGACTTCAGTACGTGCAGCCAAAAAGCTCTATTTTTTGCGTCGAATTGATGAGTGTAAGGGGAACTTGCGAAAGGTTTGGAATGTAGTAATTGAAGCTATTTCTCGCATGAAACTCAAACAGTCCCCCCCATGTCATTACAGGAATGTTGATGGATCTATTGTGGATAAAAATTCTTCAGCAAATGCCTTCAATTCGTATTTCACCACTCTTCCTTCAGTTCCAATTCAACCCAAGAGTAGAGTAAGTAGTTTTCCCATAGCAGAAAAGTCGTTTTTCCTTTCCCCATGCAGTGATTTTGAAATTTATAGTATTATTTCCCAGCTTCCAAGGAACCGTTCAGTTGATGGTTTTGGTTTGAGTAATAATGTTCTTTAAAAAATTGGTCAGTTTGTTTCTAACCCCATCTCACACATAACTAACCTCTCTCTTTCTTCTGGTGTTTTCCTTCATTTATTTAAAGTTGCTAATGTTTTACCTTTACATAAAAAAGGTGATTCATCTCTAATTTCAAATTATAGACCCATTTCTCTTCTTCCTGTCATCTCTAAGGTTGCTTAAAGAGTAGTGTATCGTAGACTCTCTTCATTTGTTTTTAGTACTAATACGACTGCAGAAAATTCTCTCGTAACTAACCATCAGTATGGTTTTCGTCCCACTTTTTCTACCTCGTATGCACTTTCAGATGCAACAGAGTTTGTGTGTGTTAATCTGGACAAGGGCTTGTGTGTTTTGGGTCTATTTCTTGACTTTTCAAAGGCCTTTGATATGGTTGACCACTCTGTTCTTTTGTCTAAACTATCTTCATTTGGAGTTCATGGAGTCCCACTAGAATGGTTAAGGTCTTGTGTGTCAGGAAGATCTCAGTATGTTTCGGTTGATGGTACTTCTTTCACTACTTAACCTATACTCAAGGGTGACCCAGAAGGCTATGTGCCTGAACCATTGTTGTTTTTAATTTACATTAATGATTTTGTTGATAGTCTTCATCCTCTTGTGCATACTATTCTTTTTGCTGACGACAAAAAATTTTTCATTGCTGCAGTAGACCTGTCATCTACCACTTTCCTAGCTCAAGGTCTTCTTGATAAAGTAAATGATTGGTGCTGGTCAAATGGTATGACTCTCAACAGCCAAAAAATTGCCATTGTACACTTCAGGACCCCTTATCGTATGAGAGACGTAAGGGAGCCAATCATCCTGACTTATGGGAATGCTGTTATACTGCAAGCTGCTATGGTGAAATTTCTTGGTGTGTATCTTGACTGTTTTCTCTCTTTTAAGCCTCATATAACTCATACCCGTTCCCTCATCTTCCGCCAGTCTCCAATGTTGCACCGGGTTAACTCATTTCTTCCCCCAGGTGTTATGCTTTCTCTTTATTATGCTTTTATTTTTCTTACCTTTCTTATTGCTGTTCTGTCTGGGGTAATACTAATAAATCTCTTCTCTGCTCACTTCAAAGAGCCCAAAATAGGTCAGTGAAGGCTACTTTTCTTCTCCGTCGGCTTTACCCTTCCTCTGATCTTTATAATGATACTGGAACAGCTGTACTAGATCGTATTGTTGTTAAAGTTAAGCTTTAGTTAATGAATTCTGCAATTCTAGGTACACTTCCACCGCCTCTGCAGCATTTTTTGTCACGGACAGGCTCAGGTAGGTACTCTACTTTTTTACGTAGTTCTTCTCGTAGACTTATTTTGCCCAAACGTTCATCTACAGAAGCCGAGATGTCTGCTGTTTATAAATCAATTCAGTTATGGAATTCAATCCCACCAGATGTCCCGTTATTTCTGTCTGCAAAGGCAGTTATTCGTCGTGTCTTTCCAGTTTAGTAATTTCTCTCTCCTTCGTTTATTTTCCCTGTTTTCTCTTTTCCTAGTGTTTCTCCTTTTTGTGTTTTTCCCTTATATATCGTTATTATTATATTTTTTTTCTTTTTTTTTCTTTACTGTATGGTAGTGTTTATTCTCTTTAATCTTTATTTCATATATATTGTTTAATTTAGAGTAGCCTAATATTTATGGTTGTTTTAGTGCTTTATTATGTTGTAAGGCCCACAACAAGCCAAGCTTCTTGGGTCAAATAATTTTTCTTTACGTCTGTAATAGAGTTTAGTATTAATAAAATAATTGATTGATTGATTAGTAATTTTTGTTCGTTTCAAGCTTAATTTGCATATTCATATCTATTGTATGTTTGTTTGCATTGATTGCTTATTTAATTTCTGTTCGTTTTAAGTTTCATTTATACTTCAATAGCAAAATATTTTTTTTCGCTTTAAGCTTGATTTTCAATCGAAGCGTTACTTGCTTTAAGATCTATTTATTCATTTATATTATTACTTGTTGTATGTTTTTGCTATGATTGTTTATTTAATTTCTGTTCGTTTTAGGTTTCATTTATTCTTTGATATTAGTTTCTGGTGGTTTTTAGTTATAATTTTAAAATGTATTTTTATATCCTGATCTGAATTTTAAAATTTCCCTTACTTTTCTTTGAAAAACTTATTTTTCGGAAATTTTTTTTTAATTAATCCCTAGAAAGCAGATAGAAAGAATAATAGAAAGCAAGAAAGCAGATAGAAAGAAAGCAGATAGAAAATAGAAAGCAGAATCACATTTTAAAGAAGACTTAGAGCATACAAGAAACACCTTTAGAAATCTTTAAGTCCAACGGCTTATAATTCACTTTCAACAAATAATTTCATTTGATTTTGGACAATATTGGGCCTCTTTTACCGCACACGTCAAGTCCAATCTAGAGTCCTTTTATTCCAATTAATTTATTAATCAGCTTACCAAATTTTGAGCATCAAAAATCTGAACTTCACCGATGGTAGCCGAGCCTGGATATGCCAAATAAGAAACTTCGGAGCCCGAGGATAGAGCCACCAGCCCTTTTGGATTACTTGGAGTCTCGCCAATCGTGTGAAGCACCTTCATATCCCTTATATTGTGTATGTACAGTGATTCTTCTAAGCAAACGACCAAGCGCTAGAAAAATAAAAGATCATTAATATACTTGCGTTATCCGTTTAGGCAGATATGAGGATAGGGGGGGGGAGTGCTTTCAAAAGTAAAATCTGGCACTGCCCTAGAAAAGCTTAATAATCTCCTGGTCCGTTCAGAAGAATTGGAGATATTTTCTCGAATATGTAAAGCACAACTTAAATATATTTTAATTAACAAGATTAATAGATAAAATTAACAAAATAATTCAACTAGTTTAACAGGTTTAGTTTAATTAAATTGATAAATTATCGAGATGTTCTTGTGGATTCTTTAAATTTTGAGAAAGCGGTTTCCATACTTTCCTCTGTCTCAACCATTGGTTGATTACGTTTGAAAAAACACGTGAGCAAACAATTTACGAAACAAGAGAGGACGTATAATCAACCCTCATTGAAGGCCATAAGGCCTCAATGGTTTTTTTTCGTCAGAGGCACTTCATATGGAAGGGATGGTCGTATAAACGTCGAATGGGGCTCATTCGATTGGAAATTAAAAGTTTTAGTACCCGTTTTAAGAGTCAAAAGGGAGAAGGGCAAATAGCCTCCCCCCCCCCACACCCTCGTTTCCCCACATGTATCTAATAGAAATTTTGAGATTGAAATTATATTCCAACTGTCCAAATATCATACAACAATGCCTCTGGGGTTGAAACAGGCCCCCAGAGCCTGGCGGTAAGGGTGGTAAGTTATGTCCCGGGGGCATATAAGGTTTTTATGGAAGACGTGGTCGTATAAACTTTAGAAGGGGGCTCATTTGATAGGGAATCGGAAGTTCTAAAACCCTTTTAAGAGTCAAAAGTGATTGGAGGGTAACTACCCAATGTCCTCTTTTCCCCAAAGGCATCATATCGAAATTTTGAGATAGCCATTTTGCTGAAAATTGTCCAAAGATCGTATAAAAACAACTCCAGGGTCAAGACAACCCTGCTAAGCCTGGGGACAATAGTCCAAATATCAATAGCCATGGTTCCAGGCTTGATATCCCCCAGCCCTCGGGGCAAGGGCTATAAGTTATGCAAGTTGCCCATTGTTATCATATAAGGTTATCATACTAAAAAAGTTAAAGTTATCATATTATATATATATAAGGTATCATAGGTATCATATGAGATTTGACTGCGACGTGATGTTGTACCAACTGTTAGCTGTTTGTCACGAAAATTATAGTTGATATTTTAATTACAATATTTGTGAATAGAATACGTAAAAATTCCTGATATAAACCCCGAAACCGGTATAAAACAATTCAATAGGGACAGCAATTCAACAGTACAATTTCATGACGATACGTAAAAGATACAAAAAAACAACTAGTTTTTGTAAAAATTCACATCTGACTCTAAAAAGGACACCAGGAATTCAAATTTCCAATTGAATGAGCCCGCTCTTAAGTTACCATAGCCAACCCTTCTATACAAAGTGGCCAGAAGAATTAAAAATACATAAAGGCCATATCGTTGTTTATAAAGTGCCCCTACTAGGGGTACTTTTTACATGGGAGAGATGGGTATCCTGGGACAAGATCTGGGAGCAAGCTGGTCAAGAGTGAGAAAAAACTGCAACAAGCGTTTGTAGCTGATTTTGGTGTGGAATTGCAAGTGTTTCAGAGGGAATAGAGAGAACAGGAAAAACATAGCGAGAATGTTCATCAAGGGATAAGTGATAACTAGAATAAGTCTGATTGAATATTTGAATTCAGCTCGGTTACTGTAGAAAACTTTTACAGGCATTTCTTCTAGAATCTACGTTATAAATTCCTAAAAAAAAGAAATTATACGTCTGTTGTATATCCAGGGACCTCGTTTGCCATGACTGGGCCTGCGACAAAACGGTTCACCTGATTCCCTTCTCTTTGCGGCATCCTCAAATAATGATAAAACATTATCTATAAAATCGTTTCCATAATTCAGTATTTATTGCTTCTTGAAAAAAAAAGAATATTTAAAAATCAAGTGAACTGTTATTAAAAGAAGTTTCTTTGGCCCAATAATCAGAGTATATATGGATCTACAATTTCACCAGCTCACACCTTTCTAAGCCTAAGTATCTCCAGAGACTATCGACCCATTCTTACGCTACCAAATAAGAAAAATCAAATTTCCACTTGGAAGAAAGAGTGGCGTAAAAACTTAAAACTAACAGAATACCCCGCAGATACCCCGCTGTTTTTTAAAAAATCTAAAAGTAAAAACAACGATTGAAAAACAGTAAATCGTGAGATTCACCAGAAAGGGTTATAATACATAATGAAAATATAAATATAAACAGGCATCCGCGAAACTTATAAGTATAACTCCATTCTCATTACGAAGTATTTAAAAGCCTAGCCAGCTAATCTCAGCATTATATGCATGTGACCATGTCATTTTGACAATTCGTAAATTAGTTAGTTGTTCAAATAGTTAATTAGTCAAACACAATTAGATTATTAGTCATTTAGTTAATTTTGATCTTTGTACCAAAATTAGAATTTTACGATCTGCGTTAGACGATATGGACCAAGTCATTCCTAAGTCAGACCAGGTCTTTTCAAAGAAGTAACCAATGACCAAAGAGTGTTGGCCAAAGATTGTGACCAAGATTAGAATGTGACAACTTTTTTGTTCAAGAGCTTCTGAGACTGTTAATTCGTAGTCTAATACTCAAATAGTCTAAAATTCAAATCAAAACTAAAATTCAAAATTTAAAATTCATAATCTATTAAAATTCAATTTAATCTATTAAAATCTATTAAAATACATCTCTATTAAAATCTATTAAAATCTACATAATCTATTAAAATTCATAATCTATAAAAATTCAAAATTCGTAGTCTAAAATTCAAATCAAAACTTGGTAAGTACATTTCTCATAGATGCTGCTTGTTTTCCACCAAATCTGCAATTTAATATTATCTTTTTTCTTTAGCCTATTGTGATTGTTATTATTGCTAGTTTGCCTATTTTGCTTATTACTTTACTTATTGTTTTAGCTATTTTGCTTTTTGTTTGCTAGTATTTTTTTTTTATAAAGCTTATTGGATATTAATTACTTTTACTATTATATTTACTTTGCCCAGTTTACATTCCTGTGACTTTCAAGACTAGCTTGAAACTAAACTAAGTTTAAAGATTCTGGCTGTTTCTTGTTTGTCTTGAGGCTTAGCGTACAATTTAAATTAAAAAATACAAATTACAATTGTTTTATTTCCAGATCAACCTAAAACATATACCGGGGACAATCACAGATTGTGAATGCTGCTAGAGATCAGGGTTTAAACTCAAGTTTTATTTAAGTTAATAAATTATTTTATGAACTCAAATCTGAAAAACTCCCCGACTCAAGTGTATTTCAAGTTAAAATTCGACGCATCAGCAAATCCAATTCTTTTTTCAAGTCTGTACAGACCATTTGCATTCTCATGGCTCCAAAATTATTCAGCAAACTTTCTCGTTTCTAGTTTTAAGAGTTTAGCTGCAAATTCATCATAGTGAAGTTCTAACCCTATATTTTGTAGAGAAAGAATAGGCCTAGATGGCCCAGTACTGAATTCTATTTCAATGAAGAAGAAGAATTGTTTTCAAACGATTTAAACGAGCTAATTATTGCTAAGCTTCTGTAGCTATAATTACAGTTTTTCGTTCCCTTAGGGTTGCCAACTTTTAATTTTTAAATACCAGTTTCAAAGAGGAAACCCAAGAGGTGTATTCTTGTCAAACGAGTTGAACGACATACTATTATAGAATTTCTGTGGCAATAACTACTAATATGCATTCCTTTCCTGAAGTAACCCATTATTAATTTGTAGAGGCCTTTTCCACAGAAGAAGAAGAAGAAGTGTTTTCTTACCAATTTAAACGAACTGTTAATATAGAATTTCTGTAGCTATAATTACGAAATTGCGTTCCCTATTTAAAGTAATGCACTTTTAATTTGTAGAGGTCTTTTCCATAGAAGAAAAAGAAGAAGTGTTTTCTTACCAATTTAAACAAACTTCCTCTTCTTCTTCTTTTTAACAGCAGGTTGAAACTTCGAAGAAGAAGTTCGAGAAGAAGTCGAACTTCGAAGAAGAAGAAGAAGAAGTTTGAAACTTCGAAGAAGAACTTCGAGAAGAAGTCGAACTTCGAAGAAGAAGAAGAAGAAGAAGAACAAACTTCTAATATAGAATTTCTGTGTCTATAATTACAAAGTTGCGTTCCCTATCTAAAGTAATACATTTTTAATTTGTAGAGGTCTTTTCCATAGAAGAAAAAGAAGAAGTGTTTTCTTACCAATTTAAACAAACTTCTAATATAGAATTTCTGTGTCTATAATTACAAAATTGCGTTCCCTATTTAAAGTAATGCACTTTTAATTTGTAGAGGTCTTTTCCATAGAAGAAAAAGAAGAAGTGTTTTCTTACCAATTTAAACAAACTTCTAATATAGAATTTCTGTGTCTATAATTACAAAGTTGCGTTCCCTATTCAAAGTAATGCACTTTTAATTTGTAGAGGTCTTTTCCATAGAAGAAAAAGAAGAAGTGTTTTCTTACCAATTTAAACAAACTTCTAATATAGAATTTCTGTGTCTATAATTACAAAGTTGCGTTCCCTATTTAAAGTAGTACATTTTTAATTTGTAGAGGTCTCTTCCATAGAACAAAAAGAAGAAGTGTTTTCTTACCAATTTAAAAAAACTTCTAATATAGAATTTCTGTGTCTATAATTACAAAGTTGCTTTCCCTATTCAAAGTAATGCAATTTTAATTTGTAGAGGTCTTTTCCATAGAAGAAAAAGAAGAAGTGTTTTCTTACCAATTTAAACAAACTTCTAATATAGAATTTCTGTGTCTATAATTACAAAATTGCGTTCCCTATTTAAAGTAATGCACTTTTAATTTGTAGAGGTCTATTCCATAGAAGAAAAAGAAGAAGTGTTTTCTTACCAATTTAAACAAACTTCTAATATAGAATTTCTGTGTCTATAATTACAAAGTTGCGTTCCCTATTCAAAGTAATGCAATTTTAATTTGTAGAGGTCTTTTCAATAGAAGAAAAAGAAGAATTGTTTTCTTACCAATTGAAACAAACTTCTAATATAGAATTTCTGTGTCTATAATTAAAATGTTGCGTTCCCTATTTAAAGTAATACATTTTTAATTTGTAGAGGTCTTTTCCATAGAAGAAAAAGAAGAAGTGTTTTCTTACCCATTTAAACAAACTTCTAATATAGAATTTCTGTGTCTATAATTACAAAGTTACGTTCCCTATTTAAAGTAATGCATTTTTAATTTGTAGAGGTCTTTTCCATAGAAGAAAAAGAAGAAGTGTTTTCTTACCAATTTAAACAAACTTCTAATATAGAATTTCTGTGTCTATAATTACAAAGTTGCGTTCCCTATTTAAAGTAATGCACTTTTAATTTGTAGAGGTCTTTTCCATAGAAGAAAAAGAAGAAGTGTTTTCTTACCAATTTAAACAAACTTCTAATATAGAATTTCTGTGTCTATAATTACAATGTTACGTTCCCTCTTTAAAGTAATACATTTTTAATTTGTAGAGGTCTTTTCCATAGAAGAAAAAGAAGAAGTGTTTTCTTACCAATTTAAACAAACTTCTAATATAAAATTTCTGTGTCTATAATTACAAAGTTGCGTTCCCTATTTAAAGTAATTCAATTTTAATTTGTAGAGGTCTTGTCCATATAAGAAAAAGAAGAAGAGTTTTCTTACCAATTAAAACAAACTTCTAATATATAATTTCTGTGTCTATAATTAAAAAGTTGCGTTCCCTATTTAAAGTAATACATTTTTAATTTGTAGAGGTCTTTTCCATATAAGAAAAAGAATAATTGTTTTCTTACAAATTTAAACAAAATTCTAATATATAATTTATGTTTCTATAATTACAAAGTTGCGTTCCCTATTTAAAGTAATTCACTTTTAATTTGTAGAGGTCTTTTCCATAGAAAAAAAAGAAGAAGTGTTTTCTTACCAATTTAAACAAACTTCTAATATAGAATATCTGTGTCTATAATTACAAAGTTGCGTTCCCTATTTAAAGTAATACATTTTTAATTTGTAGAGGTCTTTTCCATAGAAGAAAAAGAAGAAGTGTTTTCTTACCAATTTAAACAAACTTCTAATATAGAATTTCTGTGTCTATAATTACAAAGTTGCGTTCCCTATTTAAAGTAATTCATTTTTAATTTGTAGAGGTCTTTTCCATAGAAGAAAAAGAAGAAGTGTTTTCTTACCAATTTAAACAAACTTCTAATATAGAATTTCTGTGTCTATAATTACAAAGTTGCGTTCCCTATTTAAAGTAATGCATTTTTAATTTGTAGAGGTCTTTTCCATAGAAAAAAAAGAAGAAGTGTGTTCTTACCAATTTAAACAAACTTCTAATATAGAATTTCTGTGTCTATAATTACAAAGTTGCTTTCCCTATTCAAAGTAATGCATTTTTAATTTGTAGAGGTCTTTTCCATAGAACAAAAAGAAGAAGTGTTTTCTTACCAATTTAAACAAACTTCTAATATAGAATTTCTGTGTCTATAATTACAAAGTTGCGTTCCCTATTTAAAGTAATGCATTTTTAATTTGTAGAGGTCTTTTCAATAGAAGAAATAGAATTAGTGTTTTCTTACCCCTTAAAAAAATCTTCTAATATAGAATTTCTGTGTCTATAATTACAAAGTTGCGTTCACTATTTAAAGTAGTGCATTTTTAATTTGTAGAGTTCTTTTAAATATAAGAAAATGAAGAAGTGTTTTCTTACCAATTTAAAAAAACTTCTAATATAAAATTTCTGTGTCTATAATTACAAAGTTGCGTTCCCTATTTAAAGTAATGCATTTTTAATTTGTAGAGGTCTTTTCCATAAAAGAAAAAGAAGAAGTGTTTTCTTACCAATTTAAAAAAACTTCTAATATAGAATTTCTGTGTCTATAATTACAAAGTTGCGTTCCCTATTTAAAGTAGTGCATTTTTAATTTGTAGAGGTCTTTTCCATAGAAGAAAAAGAAGAAGTGTTTTCTTACCAATTTAAACAAACTTCTAATATAGAATTTCTGTGTCTATAATTACAAAGTTGCGTTCCCTATTTAAAGTAATGCAATTTTAATTTGTAGAGGTCTTTTCCATAGAAGAAAAAGAAGAAGTGTTTTCTTACCAATTTAAACAAACTTCTAATATATAATTTCTGTGTCTATAATTACAAAGTTGCGTTCCCTATTTAAAGTAATACATTTTTAATTTGTAGAGGTCTTTTCCATAGAAAAAAAAGAAGAAGTGTTTTCTTACCCATTTAAACAAACTTCTAATATAGAATTTCTGTGTCTATAATTACAAAGTTGCTTTCCCTATTTAAAGTAATGCATTTTTAATTTGTAGAGGTCTTTTCCATAGAACAAAAAGAAGAAGTGTTTTTTTACCAATTTAAACAAACTTCTAATATATAATTTCTGTGTCTATAATTACAATGTTGCGTTCCCTATTTAAAGTAGTGTATTTTTAATTTGTAGATGTCTTTTCCATAGAAAAAAAAGAAGAAGTGTTTTCTTAAAAAGTAAAACAAACTTCTAATATATAATTTCTGTGTCTATAATTACAAAATTACGTTCCCTATTTAAAGTAGTGTATTTTTAATTTGTAGAGGTCTTTTCCATAGAACAAAAAGAAGAAGTGTTTTCTTACCAATTTAAACAAACTTCTAATATAGAATTTCTGTGTCTATAATTACAAAGTTAATTTCCCTATTTAAAGTAATGCATTTTTAATTTGTAGAGGTCTTTTCCATAAAACAAAAAGAAGAAGTTTTTTCTTACAAATTTAAACAAACTTCTAATATAAAATTTCTGTGTCTATAATTAAAAAGTTACGTTCCCTATTTAAAGTAATGCAATTTTAATTTGTAGAGGTCTTTTCCATAGAACAAAAAGAAGAAGTGTTTTCTTACCAATTAAAACAAACTTCTAATATAGAATTTCTGTGTCTATAATTAAAAAGTTGCGTTCACTATTTAAAGTAGTGCATTTTTAATTTGTAGAGGTCTTTTCCATAGAAGAAAAAGAAGAAGTGTTTTCTTAACCATTAAAAAAAACTTATAATATATGATTTCTGTGTCTATAATTAAAAAATTGCGTTCCCTATTTAAAGTAATGTATTTTTAATTTGTAGAGGTATTTTCAATAGAAGAAAATGAAGAAGTGTTTTCTTACCAATTTAAACAAACTTCTAATATAGAATTTCTGTGTCTATAATTACAAAGTTGCGTTCCCTATTTAAAGTAATGCATTTTTAATTTGTAGAGGTCTTTTCCATAGAAGAAAAAGAAGAATTGTTTTCTTACCAATTTAATCAAACTTCTAATATATAATTTCTGTGTCTATAATTAAACTGTTACGTTCCCTATTTAAAGTAGTGCATTTTTAATTTGTAGAGGTCTTTTCCATAGAAAAAAAAGAAGAAGTGTTTTCTTACCAATTAAAAAAAACATCTAATATATAATTTCTGTGTCTATAATTACAAAGTTGCGTTCCCTTTTTAAAGTAATGCACTTTTAATTTGTAGAGGTCTCTTCCATAGAAGAAAAAGAAGAAGTGTTTTCTTACCAATTTAAACAAACTTCTAATATAGAATTTCTGTGTCTATAATTACAAAATTGCGTTCCCTATTTAAAGTAATGCACTTTTAATTTGTAGAGGTCTCTTCCATAGAAGAAAAAGAAGAAGTGTGTTCTTACCAATTTAAACAAACTTCTAATATAGAATTTCTGTGTCTATAATTACAAAGTTGCGTTCCCTATTTAAAGTAATGCATTTTTAATTTGTAGAGGTCTGTTCCATAGAAGAAAAAGAAGAAGTGTTTTCTTACAAATTAAAACAAACTTCTAATATAGAATATCTGTGTCTATAATTAAAAAGTTGCGTTCCCTATTTAAAGTAATGCACTTTTAATTTGTAGAGGTCTCTTCCATAGAAAAAAAATAAGAAGTGTTTTCTTACCAATTTAAACAAACTTCTAATATATAATTTATGTGTATTTAATTACACAATTGCGTTCCCTATTCAAAGTAATGCACTTTTAATTTGTAGAGGTCTCTTACTTAGAAGAAAAATAAGAATTGTTTTCTTAAACATTTAAACAAACTACTAATATATGATTTCTGTGTATATAATTAAAATGATGAATTCCCTATATAAAGTAGTGCACTTTTAATTTGTAGAGGTCTTTTAAATAGAAGAAAAAGAAGAAGTGTTTTCTTACCAATTAAAACAAACTTCTAATATATAATTTCTGTGTCTATAATTACAAAGTTGCATTCCCTATTTAAAGTAATACATTTTTAATTTGTAGAGGTCTTTTCCATAGAAGAAAAAGAAGAAGTGTTTTCTTACCAATTTAAACAAACTTCTAATATAGAATTTCTGTGTCTATAATTACAAAGTTGCGTTCCCTATTTAAAGTAATATATTTTTAATTTGTAGAGGTCTTTTCCATAGAAGAAAAAGAAGAAGTGTTTTCTTACCATTTTAAACAAACTTCTAATATAGAATTTCTGTGTCTATAATTACAAAGTTTCGTTCCCTATTTAAAGTAATATATTTTTAATTTGTAGAGGTCTTTTCCATAGAAGAAAAAGAAGAAGTGTTTTCTTACCAATTTAAACAAACTTCTAATATAGAATTTCTGTGTCTATAATTACAAAGTTGCGTTCCCTATTTAAAGTAATATATTTTTAATTTGTAGAGGTCTTTTCCATAGAAGAAAAAGAAGAAGTGTTTTTTTACCAATTTAAACAAACTTCTAATATAGAATTTCTGTGTCTATAATTACACTGTTGCGTTCCCTATCTAAAGTAGTGCATTTTTAATTTGTAGAGGTCTTTTCCATAGAAGAAAAATAAGAAGTGTTTTCTTACCCATTAAAAAAAAATTCTAATATATACTTTATGTGTCTATAATTAAAAAATTGCGTTCCCTATTTAAAGTAGTGCATTTTTAATTTGTAGAGGTCTTTTACATAGAAGAAAAAGAAGAAGTGTTTTTTTACCAATTTAAACAAACTTCTAATATAGAATATCTGTGTCTATAATTACAAAGTTGCGTTCCCTATTTAAAGTAATACATTTTTAATTTGTAGAGGTCTTTTCCATAGAATAAAAAGAAGAAGTGTTTTCTTACCAATTTAAACAAACTTCTAATATAGAATTTCTGTGTCTATAATTACAAAGTTACGTTCCCTATTTAAAGTAATTCATTTTTAATTTGTAGAGGTCTTTTCCATAGAACAAAAAGAAGAAGTGTTTTCTTACCAATTTAAACAAACTTCTAATATAGAATTTCTGTGTCTATAATTACAAAGTTTCGTTCCCTATTTAAAGTAATATATTTTTAAGTTGTAGAGGTCTTTTCCATAGAAGAAAAAGAAGAAGTGTTTTCTTACCAATATAAACAAACTTCTAATATAGAATTTCTGTGTCTATAATTACAAAGTTGCGTTCCCTATTTAAAGTAATACATTTTTAAGTTGTAGAGGTCTTTTCCATAGAAGAAAAAGAAGAAGTGTTTTCTTACCAATTTAAACAAACTTCTAATATAGAATTTATGTGTCTATAATTACAAAGTTGCGTTCCCTATTTAAAGTAATATACTTTTAATTTGTAGAGGTCTTTTCCATAGAAGAAAAAGAAGAAGTGTTTTCTTACCAATTTAAACAAACTTCTAATATAGAATTTCTGTGTCTATAATTACAAAGTTGCGTTCCCTATTTAAAGTAATATATTTTTAAGTTGTAGAGGTCTTTTCCATAGAAGAAAAAGAAGAAGTGTTTTCTTACCAATTTAAACAAACTTCTAATATAGAATTTCTGTGTCTATAATTACAAAGTTGCTTTCTCTACTTAAGTAACACACTATTAATTTTAGAGGCCTATTTCAAGGAAGAAAAAGAATAAGTGTATTTTTACCGAGCGATTTAAACGGACTGCTTACACAGATTTCCTCTAGCAATAACTAAAAATTTTCATTCTCTTTTTGAAGTAGTATACTTTTAATTTTTAGGGGCCCATTTCAAAGAAGAAAAAGAAGAGGTGAATTCTTACCGACCGATTTAAACGAACTGCTAATATAGAATTTCTGTAGCTATAATTACAAATTTCCGTTCCCTTTTTGAAGTGGCAAACTTTTAATTTTCGAGGTGCGCTCAAAGTAACTAAGGCGACCAGACTACTTGAAAATAGACGCTCAACGATACACACTTCGTCACTACCTATAAAAGAGAAAAATAGAAAGTAAGCGAGGTCACGCCCAGCATTCTCAGCAGGAGAACAGAGCCAGATTTTCACCACAGTTTTAGGCAATAATTGTACCCAGGCCTAACTCTTAGGGGGGGGGAAGGCTATTAAAAGACTTTCATAAGGGGGAGGAAAATTGTGGAAAAAATCGGTATGGTGGCTTAGTGCTTCAACTACCCTCCAATGCACTCGGGATTCCCCTAGTTTCATCAGAAAAATTGGGTTAAGAGGAAGATATCTTCCCAAAAATTAACAATAACAAAAATTCAATATTTAACTTGTACTAACGTTCATCTATTTACAAATGTCAGTGTTTGCAGAGATTTCGGAGGACCTAACTCTCTTTCGGGGATATTCATAGACAGTGGAAGTAGCGGCTATAGGCAGCTATTTTTCGAGGGGGTGGGGTCTTAATAACCAAATCGAAGAGGAGAGTTTCTAAAGTAGAAAAACACAAAGTATGTTTTCAGGCTCAAGGATATAGCGAAAACATTTTATTATATATTATTTTGTTAAAAATTTTATTGGATATTTTTTACATTTTCTTAGATATGACATTCTCTTAGATATTATGTTAAAATATCTCAATAGAAACATTTTATTAGATATCATTTTTTAGGTTCAGTTATTAGCTATTTTTGCACAAGATAAAAAGGGTATATAATACATTTTGAAGAAAACAAAACTTCGAACTATTTCCAGAACAAAATAAGGTAAATGGAAACAGATTGAACCTAAATATCAAGGAGGCTGAAGGCAGGAGGGTGGACAACAAACTTCATTTATTCAAGAAGTGATTTATAACACCTTTTGTATTTTAGTATAATAACGCCATTTGTATGTGATTGGGCCAGCAGATTAAGCACACTGAGTACAAAGGGGTGGATAATAGATCTTATGACACCTTGTGCATTACTGCATCCAAGCTATGTTCAAGTTATAACATTTAACCTATAAAGGGTGCATTTCTTTTTAAGGGCACAGTTTTGACAAGTACAATAATAAAGTGAAATAACTTGGAAAGAAGCCAGCAAACCATAAGGGATAAAGTAGCTGACATTTAGGAAATGAATTTCAAAAGAAACTTTCTAGTGAGAGGTATTTTCTCTTTAATATATCATAAGGACAAAGAATTTAGGAGGAGGGAGTAATAAAAACACTTATGTATTTTATAATTTAAATAAGAAGTGCCCTGAAACTAAAAAAAATATGGGGTTTCGGAGGGGATGTAGCCTCGAGAATCTCCCCACGTATATTTCTGCATATCACCTCCAACTTTTCAACTACTCTTTTAACAAGACATCCCACTACAAGAAGCAGGAAAAGTTTAGAAATCATAAGCAGCGCAATAGCGCTGCCTAAGTAATTATTTAATTGTATTACTTTTTTTCTCTAGACCAGGGCACTTCGTATCGAAGGAATTGTCGTAGAAACTTCGAAAAGGGGATCGTTCGATTAGAAATTGGAATGGCTAGTACCCTTTTTAATAGTCGAAAGTGATTAGGAGGCAACTAACATCCCTTCGACAACCACCATTTCCCCAAACACATCCAATCAAAATTTTCAGATAGCCATTTTGTTCAGCGTAGTTGATTTCCATATAGAAATTATGTTTTTTATGAGGACACTCCCCCACAGCCCTTAGCGCAAGGGTTGTAAGTTATGCCCTGGGGGCATATAAGGTATTTATAGAAACCTTTGTCGTAGAAACTTCAAAAAGGGCTCTTGCGATTGGAAATTAAAAGGGCTAGTGCCCTTTTTAATAGTCGAAAGTGATTGGAGGGCAACTAACCGCCCTCTCACGCCCACATTTTCCCCAGACACACCCAATCAAAATTTTGAGATAGCCATAGCCAAAATTTTGAGGAAATTAGGTCATTGAGGATGACAAACCTTCCCCCCCCCAAAGCCCTCAGGGCAAGGGTTGTGAGTTATGCCCTGGGGGCATATAAGGTTTTGACAGAAAGCATTGTCGTAGAAACTTCAAAAAGGGCTCAATTGATTGGAAACTGAAATGGCTAGTTCACTTTTCAATATTCGAAAGTGATTCGAAGGCAACTAAGACCCCTTCCACGCCCACCCTTTCCTGAAACACAACCAATCAAAATTTTGAGACAGCCATTTTATTCAGCGCAGTTGAAAGTTCTGGAAATTCTATCTTTGAGCAGGACACTCCCCCCCCCCCCACAGTCTTCAGGGCAAGGGTTATCAGTTATGCCCTTGGGCATAACTGATGAGGTGTTTATTGAAAGCTTTGTCATAGAAACTTAAAAAGGGACTCATTTGATTGGAAATTCAAAGGGCTAGTGCCCTTTTTAATAGTCGAAAGTCATTAGAGGGCAACTAACCCCCTTCTCACGCTCAGCTTTTCCCCAAACACATACAATCAAAATTTTGAGATAGTCATTTTTTTCAACGTCGTTGAAAGTTCTGGAAATTATGTCTTTTAAGATAACCCCCCCAGCCCTCAGGGCAAGGGTTGTGTAAGTTATACCCTGGGGGCATATTTATAGAAACTTCAAAAAGGGACTCATTAGATTGGAAATTCAAAGGGCTAGTGCCCTTTTTAATAGTCGAAAGTGATTGGAGGGCAACTAACCCCCCTCTCACACCCATTTTTTCCCCAAACACATACAATCAAAATTTTGAGATAGCCATATTTCTCAATGTCGCTGAAAGTTCTGTAAATTTTATCTTTGAGGATGACAACCCCCCCCCCCCATAGCCCTAGGGGCAAGGGTTGTCAGTTATACCCTGGGGGCATATAAGGTTTTTATAGAAAGCAATGTTGTAGAAACTTCAAAAGGGGCTCATTCAATTGGAAATTGAAAGGGCTAGTCCCCTTTTTAATTGTCGAAAGTGCCTGAAGGGCAACTAAGCCCCCTCTCACGCTTACCATTTCCCCAAACACATCCAATAAAAATTTTGAGATATCCATTTTGTTCAACATAGTTGAAATTAGGTCTTTGAGAATGATAACCCCTCAGAGCCCTTAGGGCAAGGGTTGCAAGTTATGCCCTGAGGGCATACAAGGTTTTATAGAAAGTTTTGTCGTAGAAACTTCAAAAAGGGCTCATTTGATCGGAAATTAAAATGGCTAGTGCCCTTTTTAATATTCGAAAGTGAATGCAGAGCAACTAACGGCTCTCTCACGCCCACCATTTCCCGAAACACATCCAATCAAAATTTAGAGATAGCCATTTTGTTCAACGTAGTTGAAAGTTCTTGAAATTTTGTATTTGAGGATGGAAAACTCCCCAGAGCCCCCAGGGCAAAGGTTGTAAGTTATGCCCTGGGGGCATATAAGGTGTGTATAGATTACGTTGTTGAAGGAACTTCAAAAGGGGCTCATTCAATTAAAAATTGAGAGGGCTAGTGCCCTTTTTGATAGTGGAAAGTGGTTGCAGGCAGACTAACCCCCCTCTCACGCCCACCATTTCCCCAAACACATCCAATCAACATTTTCAGATAGCCATTTTGTTCAACGTAGTTTAAAGTTCTGGAAATTAGGTCTTTGAGGATGACGCTCATCCCAAAGCCCTCAGGACTAAGGTTGTAAGTTATGCCCTGGGGGCATATAAGGTTTTTATTGAAAATTTTGTTTTAGAAACTTGAAAAAGGGCTCATTGAATTGGAAATTCAAAAGGTTATCGCCCTTTTTAATAATCGAAAGTGATTGGAGGGCAACTAATCCCCCCCTCTCACGCCCACCATTTCCCCTGACACACCCAGTAACACTATTGAGATAGCCATTTTTTTCAACGTCGTTATAAGTTTCGGAAATTAGGTCTTTGAGGATGACAACCCCCCTCCCCCACAGCCCTCAAAGCAAGGATTTTAAGTTGTGCCCTGGGGGCATATAAGGTTTTTACAGAAAGCACTGTCGTACAGTTCAAGAAGGGATCATTCGATTGGAAATTGAAAGGGCTAGTGCCCTTTTCAACAGTCGAAAGTGATTGGAGGGCAAATAACCCTCCTTCCAAGCCTACCACTTCCCCAAACACATCCAATCAAAATTTTGAGATAGCCATTTTGTTCAACGCAGTAAAAAGTTCTGGAAATTATGTCTTTGAGCAGGAAACTCACCCCATGGTCTTCAGGGCAGGGTTATAAGTTATGCCCTGGGGGCATATAAGGTTTTTATTGAAAGCCTTGTCGTAGAAACTTGAAAAAGGGCTCATTTAATTGGAAATTCAAATGCCTAGTGCCCTTTTTGATAGTCAAAAGTGATTGGAGGGCAACTAACCCATCTCTCACGCCCACCTTTTCCCCAAACACATCCAATCAAAAGTTTTAAATAGCCATTTTGTTCAACGTAGTTGAACGTTTTGGAAATTAGGTCTTTGAAGATGACAACCCCCCCCCCCCAGCCCTCATGGCAAGGGTTGGCCGTTATGGGGGAATATACGGTTTTTATAGAAAGTGTTGTCTTAAAAACTTCAAAAAGGTCTCATTTGATTGTAAACTGAAATGGCTAGTGCCCTTTTTAGTAGTTGAAAAGGATTGGAGGGCAACTAGCCCTCTCTCGCACCCACCCTTTCCCAAACACATCCAATCCAAATTTTGAGATACCCATTTTATTTAACGTAGCTAAAAGTTCTGGAAATTTTTTATTTGAGGATGACAATTCCCTCAGAGCAGGGCAAAGGTTGTAAGTTATGGCCTGGGGGCAAATAAGGTTTGTACTGATAGCGTTGTCGTAGTAACGTCAAAATGGGCTCACTCTATGGGAAATTGAAAGGGCTAGTGCCTTTTTTAAAAGTCGAATGGGATTGGAGGGTAATTGACCCCCCTCTCACGACCACCATTTCCCCATACACATCTAATATAAATGTGTTGAGAGTAATTTTTTTCAACGTAATTAAAAGTTTGGGAAAGTGGGTCTTTGAGGATGGAGCTCATCCCAAAGCCCTCAGGACTAAGGTTGTAAGTTATGCCCTGGGGGCATATAATGTTTTTATTGAAAATTTTGTTTTAGAAACTTGAAAAAGGGCTCATTGAATTGGAAATTCAAAAGGTTATCGCCCTTTTTAATAGTCGAAAGTGATTGGAATGCAACTAATCCCCCCCTCTCATGCCCACCATTTCCCGAAACACATCCATTTAAAATTTTAAGATAGCCATTTTGTTCAACGTAGTTGAAAATTTTGGAAAGTCCGTCTTTGAGAATAACAATACCCCACAGCCCTTAAAGCAAGGATTGTAAGTTATGCCCTGGGGGCATATAAGGTTTTTACAGAAAGCTTTGTTGTAGAAACTTCAAAAAGGGGTCATTCGATTTGAAATTGAAATGGCAGTGCCCTTTTTAATAATCGAGAGTGATTGGAAGGCAACTAACACTCCTTCCAAGCCTACCACTTCCCCAAACACATCCAATCAAAATTTTGAGATAGCCATTTTGTTCAACGCAGTAAAAAGTTCTGGAAATTATGTCTTTGAGCAGAAAACTCACCCCATGGTCTTCAGGGCAGGGTTATAAGTTATGCCCTGGGGGCATATAAGGTTTTTATTGAAAGCCTTGTCGTAGAAACTTGAAAAAGGGCTCATTTGATTGGAAATTGAAATGGCTAGTGCTCTTTTTAATAGTCAAAAGTGATTGGAGGGCAACTAACCCATCTCTCACGCCCACCTTTTCCCCAAACACATCCAATCAAAAGTTTTAAATAGCCATTTTGTTCAACGTAGTTGAACGTTTTGGAAATTAGGTCTTTGAAGATGACAACCCCCCCCCAGCCCTCATGGCAAGGGTTGGCAGTTATGGGGGCCTATACGGTTTTTATAGAAAGTGTTGTCTTAGAAACTTCAAAAGGGCTCATTCGATTGGAAACTGAAATGGCTAGTGCCCTTTTAATAGTTGAAAAGGATTGGAGGGCAACTAGCCCTCTCTCGCACCCACCCTTTCCCAAACACATCCAATCCAAATTTTGAGATACCCATTTTATTTAACGTAGCTAAAAGTTCTGGAAATTTTTTATTTGAGGATGACAATTCCCTCAGAGCAGGGCAAAGGTTGTAAGTTATGGCCTGGGGGCAAATAAGGTTTGTACTGATAGCGTTGTCCTAGAAACTTCAAAATGGGCTCATTCAATTGGAAATTGAGAGGGCTAGTGCCTTTTTTAATAGTCGAAGTGATTGGAGGGTAATTACCCCCCCCTCTCTCACACGCACCTTTTCCCCAAACACATCCAATAAAAAATTTGAGACAGCCATTTTGTCGAACGTAGTTGAATGTTCTGGAAATTAGGTCTTTGAGGATGACACCCCCCATAGCCCTCGGGGCTAAGGCTGTAAATTATGCCCTGAGGGAAAATAAAGTTTCTTATAGAAAGCCTTGTCGTAAAAATTTCAAAAAGGGCTCATTCGATTGGAAATTGAAAGTGCTATTGCCCTTTTAATAGTCAAAACTATTCGGTGGGAGAATCCCTCCCACGGCCATCATTACCCCGAACATTTCTGATCAACATTCTGATATGGCCATTTTGTTCAACGAAGTTCAGAGGTCTGAAAATTATGTCTTTGATGATGACCATCCTCCCCCCATAGCCATAAGGACAAGGGTCGTAAGTTATGACCTTGGGACATATAAGGTTTTTATAGAAATTTTTTTTTTGTAGAAGCTTCAAAAAGGGTTCATTTGATTGGAAATTGAAAAGACTAGTTCCTTTTTTATTAGTAGAAAGTGATCAAAGGGCAAATGCCCCCCCCCCCCCACGCCGATAATTTCCCCAAACACTTCCAATAAAAATTTTGAGATAGCCATTTTGTTCAGCGTATCAGAACGGTATGAAAATTGTGTCTTGAGGATAACAAAACCCAGGTAAGTTACGCCCTAGGGACATGTAAGGTTTTTATAGAAAGCATAGTGGTATAAACTTTGGAGGGGGCTCTTTGGATTGGTAATCAGATGCTCTAGTGTTCTTTTTAAGAGTCAAAGTGATTGGACGGCAGCTATACCCCCCCCCCACACACACACACGTCGTATTGTCCCGAAATACATCTAATAGAAATTTCAAAATAGTCTAAATATCATATTTAGACTATATTAATATATATCATATTAAGGCCTTTTGGGTTGAAACAATCCCCAGAGATTAGGGGCAAGGGTTGTAAGCTATGTCCAGGGGGCATTTAAGGTTTTTATGGAAGGGATGGTTTTTTAACTTTAGAAGAGGCTCAGTGTTTCTTCCTGGAAATACTACGTCAATATAAAACGAACAGAAACTAATTAAAAAAACTTTTCCAACAAAATAAGTTTTTTTTAAAAAGTAAATAACTCCTTTAAACCAAAATGAACAAAATAGAACCAAACAATCAGTCAAGAATGTTGCTACAGCGAACCTATACCAACAAATGGACTAAACTCAAAACCAACAGTAGTTAAAATAAATAACAGAGTCAAACTCAAAACGAGCAAAAATTAATATGTTTAGGGTTCTAAGCCCAAAGCTTTCTAAAAGCTAAAATATAATTTGTACTTACTAAAAAAATTCTTAAATGTGTTCCCTTTTCTAACTTTAAGAAATCGAAAATCAATTAAGATTTTAAGGAATAAATATCAGCATGTGTATATTAAACTGACATTATAGATTTATTTTTCAGTAAATTTATTTGAATTTTTTTGTATTGCGCTAGATAATACTTTGTTGTGTGTTATATTTGTTAGCAGCGTTTCATAAACAGGTTGTTGAGTCATTGTAAATGAGAGTTTACAGGCTAATTATAATCAGTTTGTTCACAAGAAACTGCCTTTTGATGGAATCAGCCACTTTAATTCTACATACTTATTATTAAAAATAAAACAAATGAAAATATTGAAAAATGGATACATATTTTGAATAAGACTGCAGAGAAAATACAAAAAACAAAGTTTTAATGATAATAAAGGTCTGAATATTTCGGATTCACGTCTGGAAGCCTTAATCAACAGAAAAAATATACTAGGAAAAACTTAACTAAACAACATGCAAATAAAAGGAAAAGAAAACTAATCAAAAAATATAAACAAAAAAACTCACATCTTAATAATATTCAATATTGCCACCCTTCCTTACTGCACTATTTTGGATTATTTTGTTTGATTTTCTTGCTGATTGCAGTCAAGAGCAGTTTTCATAATGGATGTGAGTTTTAATTTTCATTGGTGTTTTTGTTTTATTTATTTATTTTTTTAATAAATTATATAATTATTATTGAGTATTACTGGCTACTCTTAATTTAAGTATATGCTTCTCTTGTTCATTAGCAAAACAGAGACTATCTGTACAATAAAATCTTGTAGCTGAAAATTTTCGCTCTTCTTACTGGCTTAAAATGTCACTCAGTAGAACCAAACAGCTGGAATTTAAGTTTTTGCTCAGGCTTAAAATCACACAGAGCAGGCTTCAAAACCAAGTAGATTTGAAAACGCAGGATTATTTGTCACTCCAGAAACAAAGAATAAACTGAATGAGTGACAAAAATACCTGACTGATGTAAATCAGTGAAATTAAAGCACAGTTTATACTACAGAACTGGGCAGGTTCAAGAGCAGGGGGGGGCAACAATAAAAAAATTATTTGATAACTCGTATGAGATTTTCTAAGATATTTGTGAAAATTTTTAATTTTGGGGGAGAGCAGCCCCTGAGGTCCCAACCCCTTTCTCTCTCCGTATGTCATTGCACGGAATTATAGGAAAGTCATCTCTTTTGGTCTCACATGTGAACCATTACTTAGTACTCATTAAATCATTAGTATTCATGTAAATCATTCACTTAGTATTCTAAAAAAATATGGCCTCAAGGGTGTATCCAGGATTTTTGTTCAGAGGGGGGGGCAGTTTTTTTTGGTGGGGAGTTGCAACAAAACTTTAAAACGCATCAAAATTTGTTAATAAGCAATTTTGTCATTTTTTTACAAGTTAAATAAAATTGGACAGGAGGGCAAACCTGGTAGCCCCCCTAGATGCCGCCTTGTGTGGCATCCCCCCACTTTACTTGTAACTCCTTTCTTTTCAGCTTAATAAGCAAAAGTTCGTGATTTGCTTGGATTCTTAGATGAGTGTACCTTAACAGTTGGCAAATATTATTTGCTAGTGAGGTTTACTGTCTGTTCTTCTTTTTTTTTCTCTTTTATTGTGAATTTGGCTACCCCATTGAATTTGAATATGTCACCAATTCAAGTTATGTGGATGAGAGGGTTGGATTTGGGGAAGAGGGATCGCAGCCCCCAACCATTTTTCTGGCAACACCATTTGTTTGTTTTCTTTTTTTAACTCCTTTTTAACTCGCCAATTTGGTCAATTATTGGTGCCCTTGTCACGTTGGGCCCATCCCCCTCCCCAAGACTGCTATAGATCTGCTGTTGGCTGATGATCTACTTCTGTTAGCTTCTTGTTCCACAACACATAGGGTGTTACTCAAGTTTGTCACAGTTGTGCTGCTGATCATAATATTTTTCACAACTCTGCAAAGACAGATTGTACATAATTTGCCCACAATCCTCTCAGATAGGCAACCCCTTACCCCAGATCTTAGATTGTGTGGTAATGATCTGGCCTTTATGAAGGTAATGCATAACCACTCCCTACCATTTTTACATATGGTCTCTTGCTATTCAAGTGCTTTGGAGATATATTTGACTTTTCAATTCCTTGGGGGTGGGGGTAATTTCTTTACATTTTATGTTGCCTCTGTGTAAACAACTCACTTGATCTGACAATAATTTTGGTTGCTTCTTTAAGTATTCCAATTCTAAGGATTTTCTTCTGATTTGGGTTAAATTGCATTTTTTTTTGTTCATATTTTTTTTTTTTTCAATTCACAGTCTTTTTATTGGAATACATCTTTGAATTGTAAATTGAGGAGGTTGTGATTTTTCATTAAAAGACAAGGAGCACCCTAAATTTGATAAATAGATAGTATGGGTTTCTTTTTCCTTTAAAACCACAAGACATCAGCAATAGGGTCTGTGAAGATGTGATATCTAAGAGGAGGGCTGCATTGGCAATAAAATTTTCTTTATGAATTGTACATGCATTACAAGCAAAGGCTGGGATATATAACTTTCTCTCTTACTAAGAATTTTAAGTTTAGCCTTATGGAGGAGGTATGAATAAGGCTATCCATCCAATTCAGGAATCCTTCACAAAACTTTCTTTTGCACATAACACCTAGCCAAAATATAGAGATAAAAATTTCAGAATATTCATTGTCAAATTCAAAACGCCAAAATATCCATTGACAAGTGTTACAATGTCAAAAATCCAATGTCCAGACATCCATTGATAAATGCTACAATGTCAAAATATCCATTGACAAGTGTTACAATGTCAAAAATATTATCATGGACAAGTGTTACAATGTAAAAAATATCCATTGACAAGTGTTTCTATGTCAAAAACCCAATGTCAAAATATCCATTGACAAGTGTTACAAAGAGAGAAGAAAACTCACCACTATCAAAAATACAATCAATTTTGTCAGTGGCACTCAAGGAGTATAGCTTATAACCAGTTGGGGTCCCAACTGCAAGTGACCTAAATATGAAATAGAAATTAGAAAAAAGAGATAAAATAGTCAAAAAAATATGGGTAAATAAAATACTTAAAAAGTCATATATAAAATTCATTCATTTTTAGGCAAGTATTTGAGTTGTGATTCAAAACTTACCTTGTTTAACTTTAAAAAACATAAAGGAGAAACTTAACTTGAAACTTACCTTACCTTGCTTACCCTGCTTAACTGTAAGAAACATAAAGGAGAAACTTAACTCAAAACTTCAAAAAGAAACTACACAAAACTTAAAAGGGACAATTTTTTGCATAAGCAGACACTATTCTTTATGTTGGTTATAATCAACTAGCAAAGAACCCCACATTCAATAGTAATACTACATCAATGGCAATTTTAACTAAATAATACATGCACTAGCAAAAGCATTTTAAATTAGAAAATTGACAAATTAATTTGGTAGCAGATAATGACATGTATTAGACTATATATAAAGTTACCCAAACAGAGAGAAAATAATGAGTGACAAAGAAAGAAGTTACAAATGAAAAAAAACAAAATTGGATTGGGCATGAATTCCTTCTAATTCAGGCAACTCTGTGCCTGTATTGGGAATTTGTCCCACAATTTTATCTTATTTTAGAAGAGCTATATTGCAGAGGGCAACTTTGTGTCTCCAGTTCCACATGCTGATCATCCTCTTTCAAACAAGATTCAACATATCTTTCTGCTAAAGAATTGATGGAATGAGCGGATAGAGGGGCAATGTTCTCAATCAAGGCATCTAGCCTGTTTAACACCAAAGCCAGATGTGGCGCTAGGCATATTCACCCTCTGGAAAATCACCCCTACAGAACTCTCCTTGGGAGAATCCCTCAAGCAAAAAATTCCCCTGCACATGCAGAACTGAGCAGCCAAAAAGAGAGATAAAAAGATCAAAGAAAAGAAAAAACTTTGGAATGTTCTACCTACATTCAAAAATATAGATAGATTGCAAGGTTTACAATATCCTACAGTATTTATTCATAAATTTTTAATCCTTTTTTTTGTATTTTTGGGAGTTGAGTTATCACAGTAGGATAAGATAAAGGTTAAAAAAAAAAAAAATCTAAAAATATGAAGTTATTGGTAACTGTAAAAGAGCTACCCTATGATGGAAGATATGACCATAGAACATCTGCTGCATTACTTGCTAGTAGAGATATACTAATACTGTATTTAATTTCCTTATGGCAAGAGACATGCTAGACCTTGAAGACACTTCCCAGTAAAGTAACAGATGCTTTGATTACTTCACTAGGTAGATGGTGAACATGCCACTCAAAATGTCTTTTTATACCCTTTCTAAATATAATAGTTGTTTCCTTTGCAAATTTTATTTTGAGCCCTTGAAGGGCCCTTAAAGTAATGCCTTTTTGTAATTACTTGTGAGCAGAAAATGATTACTAAATTTGGCTCTGCTCTCTGTTGGCTGAAGTAGAAATTTTGTTGTAACTATTGTATTAATAATATTTACCTTACCAAAAATTCTGAAACTACTATGAAACTATCATAAATGCTTGTTTATCTTATTTCTGAAGGTGCATTGCTTCACTTTATCCCCCACCCCCTAAAAGAGCAAAATATGGCCCACTATGTATAATCCCTCTACTTTGTAGTAGTGCAACTCTTTTCTTCCTGCTCATTAATTTGTGTCCACTGTAAAACAATATGAACAAAAAGTATCTTGCTATAGTAAAATGATGTGAGACTATGCACAGTGGGGTACAAATTAGGATATTAGAGTGGGGAGGATGAAGTGAAGCAAAGCAGTTTTAGGAATGATGTAAGTAGCCTAAGTATTTCTAATTGGTTTAAAGTAGTTTTCAGAATTTTTGGTTATTCTTTTCTACTAGCAAATAATAAGGAATAAGGTTTCATCTTTAAGGGCTCAAAATGGAATTTGGAAACAAAGTGATTAGTAGGATATAAAGAAGCAATTGGAAAGAGCATAAAAATACATAAAGTGCTGTGTTTACCTACCTAGCAGAGTAATCAAAACAACTGTAAATCTGCTTACTTCCCTTGCTCCTTTGCCAGGTATGAAAAAAGTTCCAAAACTACAAGTAGCAGAATTCGACAGAATTCCAAAAACTGGCGACACTTTAGCAGCACAACTTGTGTTTTGACAGCTTTTCTTTGAACAAAAAGTATTTTTTTATATGTAAAAATAGTATTTTCAGACAAAATCTGCCAACAAAATTTGAAAACTGCCAAGTAGCATTGCTACTTTGCTACCCTGCTTTTTGCACAGCAGTCCTTTACTTTTAAATAAGTTTACAAATAGTCTTAGTTCTGAACCAGGGACAGAAAAATACACTGGAAAATAGCAAATAATTTTGAATTTATCATTATTAATTGCTATTTTCTTTTTCTATTTATAGCTTATACAATGACTAGCCAATGAAGAGATGGCATATCAAATTTCTGGTGAATTTTTATTAATTTGCTGGCTAAAAGCAAAGACTATTGCTTGATGTGTGTTTTAACTCTTTTTTCTAACAAACTACTACCTTGTCAAAGATAGTTAAATCTGAGCTCAGGGAGGCATTTTAAAGAAGTCCTAATAAATTCTGAAAACTAATTTTCATAGAAGGCTAGAATTGGAGCTATTGAGAGGGAAACATGTTAAGAAGACAATTTACACTTCTTAATATGCAGAAAATTGCAGTTAATAGATCTTGAATATACTTCCACTACTCTTTGCCCCCTCCCCTTTTTTGTGCAAATATATAGCCTAAATTATATATTTCCCATGTCTTGACTTTGTCAGTGTTGATTCAATTTATGTGCACACTAGGGAGGGGGGAAAAGATAGTGGAGCTGCCTTTAAAATATTTTAACTACATTCTTCTGCATAGTATGAAGTAAGAATTGTTTTCTTAACATGTTTCATTCTTAATAGTCCTAATTATAGGCTTCTATCCTACTTTTAAACAGTCATAAATACTGGTTTATCTTATTCTTAAAAACAGACTGCTTTACTGTATCCTACCCCAAATGTATAAATATATAATCTACTATGTATTTGTCCATTACCTAGCCTATTGGCCTACTCTGGGCCTATTTTACAACAGCAGGGTAAGGTTTATATTAGCATACTATTCGGGTAGCTGGGAAATAAACTTACCTCTATAGTCAGAATTGCATCCTGAATCCAAATTTAACATTCATTTGTATCAGAGATTAACTTTACCCTGTCCCTATATATACCAATTCAGGGTATATAGCCTATATATGCACATTAGGGGGGGGGGTTAAGATTATTTCTTAAACAAATGAATTTTAAATTTGGATTCAAGGATGCAATTCTGACTATAAAGGTAGGTTTTAATTTTAACCTCACCCCCCAGTGTGCAAATACATACCCTAAATTGGGGTCAATATCTACGAAATCATGTCATCTATGTTTAAATAAAGTTAATCACCAAGTCGAGGCCTTTTTTTATGCGGATAACAAATGATGTCAGCTTTCACATTAGAATATTATGTCCGCCCCCCCCCCCTATAAAGTCCCATGCAGGGTTAGGTTAGATAAAGTCGAGATAGGGGGGGGGGGCTGAAATTAAGTACCGGTGGACATTCTTATTATATTTATTAAACGCATAAAAAAAGGCAAAAAATGGTGTATTAAATTTATTTGAAAATCAACAATATGATTTGGTATATATTGACCTAAATTGGTATATATAGGGGTGGGGGTAAAGTTCATTTCCAATGCAAATGCATGTTAAATTTGGATTGAGGATGTAATTATGACTATAGAGGTAATTTTATGTCTTAGCTACCTGAACAGTTTGTTAATATAAACATTACCCCAACAGCAAACAGAAAACATCAACATTTATGATAAGAATACTGCTTAAGCAGCACAGAAAAGAGTAGAGCTTTTGTACAATATTAAGGCAATATATAAAGTGGGCTGTTTATTTATCTGTTAGAGAGGGTGGGGGGGGGGGGGTAAAGTGATGCACCTTTAGGAGCAAGATAAAAAGTAATTAGATAAGAAAGTATATATGACTTTTTTAGGGTAGGTCATGCCAGTTTTTAAAATTCTTAGAACTTTCTTCAAGCATGCCCATTGTCTTTATTTGAATTAGGCTATTTATTTCTTTTTTCTTGTCAACATTTAGTTCAGAATGCCCAATAAAGCCAATTTGAACAGAAAAAGAAATTATACAAGCCTAGCTTAGGGTTATTTTTGGCCCATGAGGGTGGTGGGCTGGGTTGCATTTAAGGTAGCCTAATCTTTTAGCCTATTCAGTAAATTAATTAACTTAGAAAAGTCCAATTTTACCAAAAGCCCTTTAAGAGCCACTACTCGACTACAACTTACGTGCAGTCCTGATTGAAGGTCGCAAAATGTATTCCAGATAGTGGGTCTCCACCCACACTAGCTAGGTTCATAATGAAAGGGTATTTTCCTTTGTTAAAAAATTCAAGTACGACGCAAAATCAAAAATTCTGCTTAAAATAATGCCTCTGCTTCTAAAATTTTGCAACGTACGTCCATATCTATGTTCTTTCCAGTTTCTGGCTTTATCTTGAAGACTGAGTGCTTTTGGGCTTTAAACTTTAGTTAGCTATAATTAAACTGCAGCACTGACAAAAGGTACATTATATACTTTCATTTTATATGCTTTGTCCGCACTTAGAGGTTATATAGGCCTACTTTTTTATGTGAAATACACGCAAGCAATGTCCACATCTACGTTCTTTCTAGTTTCCGGCCATATCTTAAAGACACAGAGTGTGCTCAGACCTTGGACTTTAGTCGACACCAGCACAGCGATAAAGTACATGATATGCTACTTTAATCATATGCATACTTTGATGCTATATACTTTATTCTGTGAATTACAGACAATTTATAACGTTTTACACCCCCTTCCTTCCCCCCGTTTTACAGCTACTCTGATTGTTTTATCCTCAAACTCTAGTTTACTTTCGTAATTCCTGTCGCTGAGGAATGTAAGTGCGTAATCACTTAAGAATGTTAAGAATTTCTTTTTTGCTTTATAATTTTTATACTGTTTGACAAGACCACCAAATTTTCAGGGGGGGGGGTATGGCATTTAAAAAGGACTCCAGTTAAGTTCCTCCGAGTTTTTCACCCAATAATCTGACATATGCCTTACTGGCAAAGAAACATACTTTCGACACTCAAACTTTGTCAGAATTATAGTTGACTTAATAATGTCGTCAAGTCAACATTGACTTGACGACAGCTTGACCTTGACAACAAGTCAACAGTCATACACCAGTCGAAAAAAGAATATTTTTCTGGTTCTTTTTTGGCTGATTTGCTCTTTGTTTTGTCTATAACACGCCAAAGGAGAAATGTTTTTCATGTTACTACTCCGTAACAAAATCTACTTAATGAAAGAAATTGAAATCGTGTATGTTTGGTCAACTAGAATGACCCACAAATCACAACCGAGTTTATATTTTCAATATGGTTAAATAAATCGCTGTGATAAGCCTATTTACCGGCCACAAAGTCACTGTTACAATTAAGATTTGATCACAGACAACAAAGAAGAAACAGAATTTGCACAAATTCTATTTCGAGACGTTCCACTGTCAACTAGCATAAGTTTGGACCCTAAACTATGATAAGTGTATATAATCCGCTTGACTACAATCAAGTCAACCGTAGTTCACAGAGTAGTTCTGACAAAGTCTGAACATCAAAAGTTCTCTTTTTGTTCCAGTAAGGCAATTGTCAGATTGTCAGTCAAAATTTTTATAGGAACTCAAATGGTGTCCTCTAAAAATATCTCAGGCCACCTTTGTCAAAAATCTTAAATCCACTGGCAAAATTTTCAACATACTATTCATTCACAGAAGCTATACAAAGTCAACTGAAGTTAGAGTGTAAAATAATCAGAGTAGCTGTGACTACACAAAGCAAAACATTTGAAGTTGGTTGTCGTTCAACAATACCCAACTTAAGTCCAAGGTCCGAGCGCACTCCTAGTGTCAAATCAAAGCAACTATGAATTTATTACAATGTTTCATATTTTATCAACATACTGTTTTTTTTTTAATAAATACTTATTTGTAGGAAAAACATGGACAATACTGGTTGCAGAGTGAAAGAAGTTTACTATCAACACATAAAACAAACTATGCGAGAAATATTTGTTTTACTATTGGTCGGGCGACTACCACTTTGGTTAAAATTGCTATTGCAGCACTATTTTATGTCAGTTTTCAAAAAATTCATTACAATACCACTGAGTGCCACGGTACTGATTGCAGTGCTGACAAACCCAGTACAAACCATAATTAACAGAAAAAAAAACTACGCAAATTGAAACGTTCTCTGACGACACTAATTCAAATAAAACATAAATACATAGATAATTTTTTAGACCACACTGCTTTTCTATTTAAAACTTAAGTTTAAATGAACCATTTAAACTTGAACCATTAATTAAACAAATTAAACCATTTTCTTTCTTGTTTTGTTGTTGTTTTTTAATGATTTTAATCTATTTTTCTTTTCTTTTTTTCTTTTTTTTCCCGTTGATAAATGCTCCCGGGTGTGGAGTTTAAGTATTCGGAAATTTCTTAATTAATGCTTTTGTTGTGTTTTGTTTTTAGTACGTTTCGTTATGTTCACTGCTTGATTAATTAAACCCGTTTTTTATCTCTTAAACATATATAAGTTATAGAATTCGAAAGATTCGATTTAAAAATAATTACATTTAATCCCTCTGAATCATATCTTAAAAAATAATCTTTTTTCCAAAGACCATGGGGAGAAACAAACTTACAATAATTCTCACAATAATGCTTACAATAATGCTCTAAGAATAGAAAAATACAATGCTAAGACCAATTCAAGTATTAGTCCTTTTCCTTTTATGACTATAGTTCACTTCGTTTTTATTTAATTAGAATTAAAACTATTCATGAAAAAATAAAAGAAAATTACAGAAAAATTTGAAGAATCAGGAAATCTAGGCCAAAAATGATTTCTTAAATTCCCTAAATCCAGACTTTGAATTAATAAAGGAGTGCTTAAAAAAGGTAATTTAACATTTTGTTCAGTTTTTTATTGCTAAAGTAATTATGACAAAATCTAAGCCTGAAGTTAAAAGAATACAATATCAATTCAAGTATTAGTCTTCTTCATTTTCATCACTCTCATCACTTTTGTTTTCTTCTGTTTTTTCTTGGGTTTCAACCTTCTGCTTTTTTGGATCCTTTGCTTTTTGTTTTTTCTTCAATCTCTTTTGTCTTTTCTTCGCAGTTTTTTCTTCCAACGCCTTCTTCTTCTCTTGAATCTGTCTTTGGAATTCCTCATCTTTCAGTTCCTGTGAATGAAAAAGCATGAAAGGAACCTGAAAGGTACTAGATTTCTTGGGAGACCTTTTACTATACAAAAATGTTGACATTGTTATAATAATAATAAATTTATTTGCGCCCTCTGCCGACGAAAATGGACGCTAGAGGAGAAAATAAAAAGAAAAGACACCAAGCACAGGAAACACGCACACACAAAAGCAAGAGCAAGAACTACTCAAGGACAACAATAACATTCTCACTCAGAGAAAACACGAACTAAAAAAAAAAAATCACTCATAATACAAAACATGCAAATTACTTTAACTTGGCCTACACGAACAGAAACACAAACCAAAAGGAAAAATAATTTCACTCATAGCAAACAAATTACTTTAACTTGGCCTAACACAACTCAGAGGAGAGCCATCTATTTTACCAGACCGCTCACGGAATCTAGTCGATAGCT
Source organism: Artemia sp. Qi Xiang Cuo (assembly GCF_049724085.1). Lineage (NCBI taxonomy): Eukaryota > Metazoa > Arthropoda > Branchiopoda > Anostraca > Artemiidae > Artemia > Artemia sp. Qi Xiang Cuo. The sequence continues at coordinate 89,168,901 of NC_142796.1, forward strand.
CATGCATCTTTTTTTGCAAATTTCAAAAACTCCGTACCGCATAGAAATACAACTATTTCTAGTCCAAATACGTAACTGAAGGAAATATTTGCAATTAAAAAAAAAATGCGGAACAGATTTGATTGCGTTCGGTCAGAAAAAAAAAACAGCAACGCCAAAATGGTGTACAGAAAAATACATGGGACACAAAAGATAAATCATAAAGCCCAAATAAAGTTCTTTTATCAAATTGGCCCTTAACTTTTCCAGTAAAGCGTAAGATTTTCTCAGTTTTTTTTTTAGTTCGTGTTTTCAGTAAAATTCTTATTTTACAGAATTCTACAAGTAAAGGGAAATATCATGAGTGAGTTTATATGAGGTAGTTTTATATTGCTTAAACTGCAAGAAATAATTTTGTTTGTTTCAGGTTTCAACTTAAGCCCTTGATTTTCATTACAGATACCTTTTTTCTTTTAAGTTTCCTGAAGAAAAAAATGAATATCGTAGGGCTACAATACGAGGTACAAGAAGTATTATCACTTTATCCGGTGATAGTGTGTCTGAAGCCTAAGGGTCTATAGACTGGAATCCTAAAAAATTTACTGGGATGAAAAGTTCACATTTTCAGCTAGTTATGTCTTCAGTAAAGATACCAAACTTAAGAGGGCTGGCAAGGAGATCAAGCTTCTTTCAAGAAGCTGCTCAGGCAAAACCCCTTAAAAAATCGGTTCGCTCCTCCTTTACAAACCAAAGCTTGAAAGACTCCACATAATTTATGAATCAATGGTATTGGCTAATTGCAATCCAATCAAGCACAAAACGAGATTTTGAATTTTCAAATATTCTTGTGAATGCAATTCACCTACCTTTTATGGATTTTTGTAGGGTTAAATTTACTTTATTTACTATAAAGTAAAAAGTAATAAAGTAATAAAGTTTATTTACTATAAAGTAATTTACTATAAGTAAAATAAAATGATGTAGGGTTAAATTTATTAAAGTCAAAATCATATTCCTATTTGCTCATAATTGTTAAATTAATTATTTAGTATATTAATATTTAATTCTAAGATCATACACATAATATTAGTGATTTGTGGTTAGCTTACCCTTAGTTTCTGCATAATTATCTTCCTTTCGTACCCAAAAAACTAAGCATATTGGACTTACTTTGAATAGCTGGAAAGGGGAATTAATATCTTTAATACATTTTTTGCGACTACCCCTTTACTGCTCTCTTTCATTCCCCCCTTTCGGTGGATGGGATTTCTTACAAATTACTTATTGTCATTACTAATTACTAATTAACAAATTACTAATGTTGTTACAAATTATTAGCTTGCTAATTAGTATTCCAGTAAAATTGTTGTCAAGTGATTACTGAGGTGTTTCGCAGTTATCACACAAATGATGTTCGAGGGTACGCATCTTCTCGATTGCAAGTGAGAAATTCAGCTAATTTATTACAATATCATTTCAAGTACTACTAATACTACTACTAACAACTCACTGTAGCAAAAAGCAGGTTGAGGCGAACACACAACAGGGCTCGCTCTTCCTCCATCCCAATCTATTCAAAGCATCCCTATTTACAATCTCCCAAGAAGATAGCATTTCCTTAAATCTTTCCTTACGACATCCTCCCACCCCATTGGGGGAAGACCTACTTTTCGTTTGGTCCTAGATGGCTGGGTGACAAGGACGGTTTTTGGCAATCTGTCATTCTTCATCCGCAGAGCTTGTCCTAGCCAACCTTTTTTCTCAACCTTTTTTCATCATAGCTCCAGAAATCAGGATTGAACCACATTTTTCGTACAGCTTACTGTTTGAGATACGGTCAGTCGGTCGGGTACCCAATACAATCCTTATGCGATTTCCCTGGAAAACATCTTGCAAATCCCCCTCTATTTTTCGGAGCACCCAGGCTTCAGAACTATTCTTGACCACTGTCATTACTGTAGCTTCCAATATTCTAATCTTGATTCGCAGACTTATCTTCTTATTCTTACAATATTTTTTCAACTGTGAAAAAAACACCCTGGGCCTTGGCCATTCTATTCTTAACATCTTCACTGCACTCACCGTCTTTACTAATAATACTACATAGGTAAGTGAGGCTGTCCACTTGATAGATCTTCTTGTCACTCAACATCACCTCTTCACCTTCGCTTATTCCAAGTCTTAGCGACTAATTATTCTTAACATTAATTTTCAAACATATTCTTGCACCCTGAACTCCTAAAACCTCCAAAAATTCGTTTTGATAACATTTTTATCTACGATACTTGAATCATCAGGATAATCTAAGTCTAGGAAAGTCTCACTTTCCCAATTGATTCCATGTCCTCCCATTGCCTTTGCTGTTCTTCTCAGGACAAAGTCCATCAAAATGGTCCATATAAATGGGGAGGAAGTGCAATCTTGCTTAACTCCTGACAATACGAAACCAGATTTCCTAGCTTAACCGCAGCAATGTTGTTCTCATATATAGCACTTATCACTTTAATGTATTTACATGGTATACTATGGTATACATGGTATAATGTATTTACAATATTATACTCGTACATAGCACTAATCATTTTAATATTAACAAGCCAGTACAATATCTTACTACCTTGCCGTTTCGCTAAATCTTCAAGATCTTCAGAAATTTTATCCATAGCCTCCACTTTATACCTCCTTAATTCATACTTTAATAATTTATCTACTTTCCTTACATTCCTTTTGTTTTCATATGATCTATCACTCAAATAAAATTTGTAGAAACTCCTCCTCCTCTCTATTAAACACAATGTATTTTTCTAATGTTCCTAGCAGCGTTTCTAACTTTTTTCACTAACTATTTTCTTGAATTTATTCCATCCATCTTCTACAATGTCAAAACTCTCCATTTAGTATTCAACTGTTCTTGGAAAGTTTCTCTCAAATTCCCATCCTGGAGTCTACCAACGTCATTTCTTTCCGGAAGGTAGTTGCTGTTCCTAAATTTCCGCTTTAGATTAGCCCTAGAACCTACTAGATGGTGATCTTTACTTTTAACACCAATAGTATTACCCCTATATATCCTAGTGTCTTGCATCGATCCTGTAGTCTTCTGTTAACAATACATAATCAATAAGATCATCTGTCTTACCATCCTGTGCACACCAAGTTAACTTATGGGTTATTTTATGACCAAATAGTGTATTGGTTATAACTAGATTGATAGACCTACAAAATAGCAGCAGTCACCAGCCATTACTGCTTTCTTCTACTACACCAAGTTTACCTAGGCTAGGATACCACCTATCCCTATTTCTACCGACCTGGGCATCAAAATCCAATAATATAAATGCCATATTTCTACCCGGGATCCTGTCTATTTGTTTCTGTAGCTGTAAATAAAATTCACTTGAGTTTCTAGTACCTCCATCAGTTGTTTCTGCAGGGGCATATACTAATATGATTGATATCCTTTATATTTTAGTCATAATATGAGCAAATATCATTCTATTATTAATATCTTCCCAGCCAAAACAAGACTTATCAGCTTCCTTATTCATCAAGAGTCCTACTCCCTGCCTAGTCACTCCTTACTTCCTGCCTAAGTAAATAAATTACTTTGGAGTTTCTGAAACTCCTAATTGGTTCAGTTCGAAGCGTCTGAATTCGTCAGTCGAAATGTCGATACAATGTTTGCTTTTTAACGTCGTAACATTCTAAGTTGCAATTTTCATATTCTTTGAAACATTGATATTATTTTGGCCTAAAAAAAAGCACTGGTTCTCAGAACCAGTGCAAGACGGGGACTAACACATTTTCTCAAGTCTACACGAAGCACTTAAGCTAGCTTAGAAACAGATAGCAGGAATGCCCTGGAACCTCCAGAACAAACTGAGGCTCTGTGCAACCCTGGTCGACGGGTGCCATCTTAGTCATAATACGGTTTTCCACACTTGGAGATGCTTTTCTACCAACAGGATTTGAAATCCTGCACAAGCAATCTCAAGCCTATTATCTCCAACTCATAATATATTCACACCTACAAACTATTATGCTACTACGGGTAGGCCACAGTTTATATAATTATCCAGTAAGCTTATCGCAGATCATTTCTGGTCTTCGTTCTCGGTGCGAACAACAAGCTCCTCCCACTTCTTCGTGCAGTTATGGATCAGTGTGTTTGCGTCAATCAATGAGAAATGGTTAGTAAGGGCATTATTCGAAATTGTAAAAGCAGAAAAAAACTTGGTGAGCCGACCAAGTGGTTTGCAACTGTCCCATTTAACAGGTGTGACTTAATTTATATACAAATTATGACTTAATCTATTATTTACATACAGTGGACTCAAATGATTGGCCTATGTAGGATTTTGTAAAAAAGGAGGCGGGGGGTTGATGAAATTTCTGAAAACAAGGATTTTTTTTTTCTTCTAATAAATGGTGGAATAGGTGTGATGGTTTCAGGGGTGGATCCAGGATTTTTTTAGGGGAGGGGGGCGCAAAGTAGGTTGATCCGACAAACTTACGTTAGGAGCCAGTTTAATTAATGCAAAATTGCGATAGTTAGGTAAATAACACTATTTTAGACTACTTTATGAGGGTAACCTTCGCCCCCCCCCCCCTCTGGATCCACCACTGAATGGTTTATCATTTTTTTTCACGTCGTGATATTTATTTTCTCAAATTGTAGTTAATGTGATATTTGAATAGTCCAGTTACCGATTTTGGCGGAGAGCCTAGATAAGACTAGTTTCGTTTTCAATCAATTTTTTCATATGAAATAGGCCAGAGCTTTCCTGAACTTTAAACAATAAACATCTCTGTTTGGAAATATTTGCATTTTCTGAAGTTAGATAGCGATAAGTGTTCCTGATTGAGAACAATTTTAGGACTTCGGTTCTAATTACTATATAACAATGCGAAGCACCAAATATCATAATCAAATATCATCACTTTATGGCATTGTTAAAATAAAACTTATTTTTTACTTGATTATCGACGTAAATTTATTCTTTGCCTTTCTTTCCATTCTTAACCAATATTATATTTACCTTTTGCATTATTACAGCCCACTATATATACATTCATATAAATTTATATGCAGTGTTACCGCCATACCAATTATTCTCCTTTCCTTTTTTATTCTTTAATAATAATTTCTGGTCGTTTTGAGTTTGAATTATTGTAGGCTTCTATTTCTACTGATCTTAAGTTTAATATGGCCTTTACTTTTCTTTAAAAAAAAACTTTCTTTTTCGTAAAGTTTTCGTAGTATATATATAATATATATATATATATATATATATATATATATATATATATATATATATATATATATATATATATATATATATATATATATATATATATATATATATATATATATATATATATATATATATATATATATATACATTTATATTTATATCGGCGCGTACAAACAGCTCCTCTCATTTGATCTGCCATCAGCGGTCCAATTACCCTGGAACACGTATTTTAGCAGAAACTTTCTCAAAATGCCTTTGAAACCAACTTGAGACTTCAAAACCTACTTTTAATTCCTAAAAACATCTAATAATAACATTACACTAATAACTACCGATTTTCATGTATGTATTGGAATAAATTAATTTAAAATTTGTTTCTTCAAAATTAGTGTTCCAACGTTGAAGCCAAGTTTCGCGTCCAAGAGAAATCTGACTTGTCTACCCGTGAAAAGATCTGATGCCGCTTATGTTTCTACGTTCTCTGGAGCACTCGAACCCCGGTCCGGGTTTTTATAATGGGTGAGATAGGGAATGATCATACTGGATAATTATATAAACTGTGGGGTAGGCACCCCAGACCACCTCACAACACTGGAATAGCGAAATTATGGTTAAATTATGCCACTCTTGTCCGTAATCTTTGATTTTAGTTCTTTATGTAATTGGCCTTATTCTTGCATCGAGAGCAACGTGTTAATTGGTGTAATAAGAGCTATACACATTCGATAGCTTAAAGTAAATCACGGAGTGGAGATTTGGCTCCATCATTAGTATAGTATCTCCATCATTAGTATCCATCTCCTTTAGTATAGATAAAGATAACTGGATATAGAATATGGTAGATGTAAGACGATTAGAAGAGAGCACGCTTTCCTGTTCTTCTGAACCAATAGCCATGCCAAACATGTAGCTGTGTGTTCCTTCAATACTAGACGAACTTAAAAAAACAGTTGCATTCTATATAGGAATAATTAGTGTTATTCGCCTTTATAGCAATATCACCCAAAATTAAGGTACTGCAGTGGCCTCAATTCACAAGAATGTCAGGGAGGGGGGCAACTACACTTCCAAAAATGAAAGCAGTGCAATCTTTTTTCGGTTTTTTCCAAAGAAAGGATAAAATAAAGTCCACGGGGAGGAGGAACGCCCCTCCTTTGCTAATGTTGGCCCCAATTGGCACTACTGATTTGTTTTCATTATTCAGGCTTCCTCCTATTCTTTTGCTTTTACCTCCTGTGTATAAGAATTATCACCTTATCTCTGTCTTTGACATATTCCCTTTTTGCTATTTAATTCAATTTTTGATAGATCTGAAAGAGACTATTGCTATGAGAGGGCTAATTGTTATGGACTTTAAAACAATTTTATTTTTGTTTCTTATTTTCATAAAAAGAAAGCGTTCCCATAGAGTATCAGATACTTCTGTGGCGTTAAGCAAAATGGGCGTAAGTCCACTTTTTTCCGAAAATGAATTAAGCATAGGGTTTATAAGGGCTCAAAGAGATCTATGGATTGGTCTATTCAAAATTGGCTTATCTTCAACTCTGACCGAATTATAAAGTGTTTCAAAATGACGTTGCAAAGAGTATAAGTCTCTTGTTGTCCAAGTAATAAGTAGTTAGCACTTTGGACATTTCCAGTAAAATCTGACAAAAAAATTAACATGGAATCAACCTTTAAAGTTTCAAGTTTATTAAAGTCTGATTTGTGAGAAAGACTTTTTCATTGTGTCTTTTTATTTTTATTTCGCTCTCCTGTAAAATCATAAAAAGTGGACTTACGACCATTTTGCTTAACGGCGCAGACTTATAAGGACGTAAAGTGGCACTAATGTTGAAAAGACAAATCACCGACACTATCCAGTGCTTGGCAACTCTGTTTGACACAAAACTGATGCGTACATGTTTTTCCAGGTACTTTAAATACAGGGGAGGAGAAAAAGCTCTATCCCCAGTAGGCTTACCAGCTTAAAGTCAACTAGCCTACATTACCTGCTAAGGTTTCTTAAAGGTAAATAGACCTACTTTGTGTGGACTGGATTTTGACTTCAATTAACTCTTGAAAATAAAGAATGCAGGTTAATTATCACTTGCAAAATTCAAACTTTAATCCACTTGCATTAATCATATCAAATATCCATTTTTTTTTTATTTTCTACTTTTTTTAGACTTGGCGCAAGAAGCAGCACTGTAAGTGATTTTTTTTTTAACCCCTGTCTTCCCATGTTCAATCACTGAACATTTAAACTACTACTACTACTAACAACTCACCGCAGCACCGAGCCGCCTGAGGCCAACACAGCTACGCACGCTCTTCCTCCATCCCAATCTATTCAAAGCCTCCCTTTTTACACCCTCCCAGGAAGTTCTCATTTCCTTTAAAACTTTCTTTATGACGTCCTCCTACGCCAGACGAGGACGACCTGCTTCCCGTTTAGCCCTAGACGGTTGGCCGAAAAGGACAATCTTCGGCAATCTGTAATCCTTCACCCACACAACGTGCCCTAGCCACCTCAACCTTTCTTTCATTATAGCCCTAGAAAGCGGGATTGAACCATATTTTTGTACAGCCTACTGTTTGAAATACGGTCAGTCAGCCGGGTACCCAGAACAATACTTGAGCAATTTCTCTGGAAAACATCTAGCAAATCTTCATCTGCTTTTCGGAGTGCCCATGCTTCAGAACCATATTTGACCACTGTCATCACTGTAGCTTCCAATATCTTGGTTTGCAGACTTATCTTCTTATTCTTCCAAACTTTTTTTAACTGTGAAAAAACATCCTGAGCCTTGGCTATTCTACTTTTAACATCTTCACTGCTCCCACCGTCTTTCGTAATAATACTGCCAAGGTAAGTGAAGCTGCCCACCTGATCAATCTTTTTATTACCCAACGTCACCTTTTCATGTGCAATTATTCCTAGCCTTAGTGACTTAATCTTCTTAAAATTAATTTTCAAACCCATTCTAGCACCCTGAACTCCCAAAACCTCTAAAAGTTCATTCATTTGGCTCATACTTTCATCTAGGATGCTTAAACCATCAGCATAATCTAAGTCCGGGAGAATTTTTCCTCCCCATTTGATTCCGTGTTCTCCCATTGCTTTTCCTGTGCTCCTTAAGACAAAGTCCATCAAAATAATCCATATAAAGGGCGATAGAACACAACCCTGCTTAACACCTGATTTAATACAAAACCAGCTGCTAGCCTCATTTCCTACCTTAACTGCAGCAGTGTTATTCATAGTTAATAAGTGTTATACATAGCACTAATCACTTTAATGTATTTGTCTGGTACACCATACAAGGATAAGACCTTCGCTAAAGCTCTTCTATCAACAGAATCGAACACTTGCTCATAATCTATAAAACTGTGGACCAAAGATGTTTGACAACTCAGGCACTTCTTAATTACTAACATAAGAGCGAACATTTGGTCGACACATCACATACCTTTTCTAGAACCGCACTGTTCTTATCTTAAAACTTTGTCTACAGCATCTCTCAGTCTAAAAAGTATCATATGAATAAGTAATTTGCTACCTACTGAGACCAGACTAATGCCTCTATAATTACCACACTCAATCTTATCACCTTTCTTATAAAGTGGCTCAATTAAGGTTTTCCTAAAATCGTTAGGTATTTCCCCTTTTTCAAAAATAATGTTCATAGTCTTCTGCAACTTATTTCTAACCTCAGAGCCACCATATTTAAGAAACTCATTTACCACACTATTAACACCTGGAGCTTTATTATTTTTTAATCCTTTTAGTACTGTCGCTAATTCTTCCTCGCACCTGCCAGTCTTCGGTTTACTATAACATAATCAATAAGGTTTGCTGTCTTACCATCACCTGAATACCATGTTAACTTATGAGCCATTTTATGACCAAACACCGTATTGGTTATAACTAGATTGTTATACCTATAAAATTGGAAAAGTCTGTATCCATCACTGTTTTTTTTTTCCTACACAAAATTTACCTAGGCTAGGATACCATCTAGCCCTATTTCTACCTACCTGGGCGTTAAAATCTCCGAGTAAAAACATCATATTTCTACCTGGGACCCTGTCTATTTGCTCCCGTAACAGTAAGTAAATCCATCTGAGTCACTAGTATCTCCGTCAGTCGGTTCTAGAGGGGCATATACTACTATAACTGATACCCTGAACTTTTTAGTCATAAATGAGCAATTAGTAATCTATTATTAATAACTTCCCAGCCTAAACACGACTTAGCAGCCTCCTTATTCATCATGAGCCCTACTCCCTGTCTATGAACCCCATCCTTGGTGCCTGAGTAAACAAATTCTATATCACCTAATTTAATGTTTCCTACCCCTGGGATATGAGTTATTAAAACTCCTAATAAGTCCAGTTCGAATCGTCTGAACTCGTCAGTCAGAATGTTTATACGATAGTCATTTTTTAACGTCTTAACATTCCAAGTTCCAAGTTTCATGTTCTTTAAATCATTGAAATTATCTTGGCCTCAGGAAAAGCATTGATCCTGGATACCAGTGCAGGACGGGGATCACATATCTTCTCAAGTCAACACCGAAATGCTTAAGCCGGCTTAGAAACGGACAGCAAGAAGTCCCTGGCACCTCCAATATGAATGGAGGCTTTGTGCAATCCTGGGCCCATCTTGGTCACAATATAGTTTTCAGCAGTTGGCGATGCTCTTCTATTAACAAGAGTCGAAATCCTGAACAGACAGTCTCAAGTCTATTACCTTCGACTCATTATATATTCATGGCGACAAATATTATGCTACTACGGGGAGGCAGCCCATAGCAGATAAATTAGCTAAGAAGACGTTTTTCAGTCCGAAAACACCCGTTAAAACAGACCAAGCCCAAAAGAATTGTACGTTAATCAGAACCCCGTGCGAATGCTGTGTTGTTTACTAGGCTATAATTTCCTCGATGGGCGCCGCTCCTCAAGTGGGAATAGAGTTTACCGAAAGGTCCCCAGTCTTGCAGGTACCCCGAAAGGGTCGAGGCAGCCTTTTGCAGAGGCTTTTGTCCATAGATCTGGATCTTACGCCCTGCCACAGTTGTCCTCCTATAGAGGATCCTTCCGTGACGGTGTTCTGCGTCACTATACATTTTAACCCATTACTGGGAGGAGATTTGTAACTCATGGGACGTGCGGACACGCGGATGGGCCCTATTGAGTGTACATTTGAGAGGCCTTCTTCCTCCTCCGCCTGTATTTATGGCCCCGGGTGAGGGTGTCCCAGTTTCTATTATGGATCCCCCAGGGACAAGGTCCCCCCTTGGTCCGTGCCTCCTATGGAGGTACCCTACTGCTGTTCCAGTTTGCTGTTTCTGGGTAGGGCACAAAAAGAAACCGTTACATGGGCCGTTACGCCAAAAAAATAGGAAGCGAAGATGGGCTTTTCAATTTTCTGAAAGCTTTATCGCTCGTAGCTTTTGATGTAGAACATTAAACTTAATGAATATTACATATTTGGAACCAGCATAAAGAGCTTATTCTTTTGGATCTATCAATTGTTACCAGAATTCTGTGTTTTAGGGTTTTGGTTGCTATTAGGCTGAGTCGTTCCTTTTAATGTTCCTTATTAGGCTGAGTCGTTCCTTTACAGTTTGTTACCACGAATTATTTGATAGGAAATAGTTCAATCTGTTTTTGGAGCTAATAAGGCAAAATCCTCTGTCCTTAAAAAGGAATCCTTTGGAGATTAAATTCAGGCAGAAGTATTTAAGTAACTGGTATAATAGAATAAAAACCCATAAAAATTTACTCAGTAAAACTGGGAGACAGGCAACGGTCTAAATTAGCTAAAATAGCTTATGTAGACCGCTACCTGTCTCCCAATTTTCTGTCGCAGTTTTCCAAAAAAAAGTCGAATGTAGACGCACTCTAAAAATCTGGTTTGCCAGTGGAAAACGCCTAAAAGGCTGGGCGTACGTAGATGATTGTGGGAACCGTTTTTAGCAGCTCAGTGGACAAACGATAGCGGTAAGAAAAATTTACTGAAGGAAAAATTTATTGCGCGAGATTTTCAAAACTAAAAATCATGGACACAATTAGTCACTGGAGTTTATTAATAGTTATATGATTGATCTCAGCTTAATTCTCAGTTCAGTTTTCAGCTCAGTAGCGGGGTATTTCACCACAGACATTTCTGGCTGACCATGTATGTATATCCCTATTTTTTTGTGATGACCACGATGAAAATCGGCGCTGATTTTGTAAATCGGCGCCGAAAATTAGAAAATTTTTCACGCTCAAATCGACGCCAATTTCTTTTAAAATCGGCGTTGATTTGGAAATCAGTTCCCGAAATCAGCTACGTGTGCCCAGCTTTTAAGAGCACACGGATCTAAAGGAGATGTGCGAACGTCACGGAACTTTAGTAAAATAAAATAGATGGCGTAATTTCGTAATGTCAGTAATAGTCTCACCTTGCATTAAATAGGCAACTGCAATTATTGAATTATGTTCAAGATCACTTATTGCAATTAATTACTTGCTTATTATGCTTCAGAGTTCAATAAGCTGTAAATTGTTCTTTTATACCTGGAAAATTCTTGGTATATTTATCTATCAGTATATAAGTTAACAGTATTTTTGGTTAGATCCAAAAGTTTTTCCTTTGCAAGATTTTTGCAAGATTTGCAAAAATCTTACAAGATTGCGAGATTTGCAAGATTTTTTCTTTTGTTGCAAAAAAATCATTCTGGTGTTCAAATCGCGTTCAATAAAGCAAAATAATTGCGCTTACTTAATAAATCATTAAAATTAATGCAACAAGCTCTGTTGGACACGGGGTCAGTTGCTGTTGCCATTTTTTTGATTTTAGAGTTTCAAGCGCAACTCTAAGCTTTTGTGCAATAGAATGAAGAGATCCTTTGGTACTTATATGATATAACTCCCACCTAATAGTATTCTTAAAATTATAAACTTTTATTGTAAATAAAAGTTTGTTCAAAAAATTATTAATAGAAAACAATTCATTAAAAAAAATGTGGGAAATTCCAAAATTATAGAAAATCCACGGTTCTAATTAGATGAAGAATATTAGATAGGGGGTATATCATACAATTACTGATTCTTTATAACCAACTTAAAAGCTAAATACAGCTTTTATTTGTTTTATAGATGAATCCTACCAAATTGCAAGTAAAATATTTACTTGAATAATATTTTTCTGAGATTAATTATTTACAAAAAATAACTATCGTGGCTATTACGGTCTAAACATTTTAACTCTCTTTTGCCCAGTTAAACGGTGCCTATATGTTTAAACTCCTTTCAAATGAATTTAAATATTTGGAAAAAATAAGACAATTTTATTAAAGAAGATACATATTTCAGATACAGGTAAAAGGGGGGAAATATTTCCTAAAAATAGCTAAAAATAAAGCAGTGACAAAATTATACTATTTTGGTTTTTATTGAATTATTAGGATACATGGATAAAAAAAAACACTCGCTTTCTGTAATTTTTTAGTGAATTCTAAAGACATGCATAGAGTAAATAAATAATTACCGAGGTAAAATGATTCTAAATCTAAATATAGCTCTAAGGACCAAACTACATTTCCACAAGAAACAGAGAAGAAAACACAGATAGAAGTAAATAAAATAAATAGATGGGGCTAATTCTTTCAAGAAAGTGAAGACACCAACATAAGAGCAATAGTACAATTGCGTCCTGAACAGCTATAGAACTTTTTAGCCAAAGAAACGATCAAATTAAATAAAAACAGACATAATTGCGACCTTTACCACTAATTGAACAAAGATCGCTTCTACTTGAGCAAGCAAAATATGTGCATTTGTAAGCCTTGGTATTACTAAAACACAGCTCAAGTTAGACAAGTTAGACTCAAACAGTTCGTGGTAACAAACTGTAAATAAGCAACGACTCGGCCTAATAGCAACCGAAACCCTAAAACACATAGTTTTTATAACAATTGATAGATCCAAAAGAATTGACTCTTTATATTGATTCCAAGTATGTAAAATTCATTAAGTTTAATATTACCCATCAGAAGCTATACTGCGCCTACTAAGTCAAGCGATCTTCTCCATCAGATTCAGAATATTAGAGAACCCTACTTATAGAATTTTAAAATTCTATCTACAAAAATATGGAATTTCCTATTGTTTTCCAAGAGAAAGATTACAGATTTGTGTTTCTATATATTTTTTTCTTCCCCAGAAGTGATCTTATCGAACCAATGGCCCTAGAAGATTGGAAGAGGGCTCATTCAAACAAAAAAACATTCTTGTGCCCTTTTTAAGAGAACTAAAAGATTGGAGGGCAATTAGCCCCCTCTTACGGTCCCCCCCCCCCCCCCTCTGATAAATGTTTGAGATGGCCATTTGATTCAGTATAGTTGAAAGGCTCAAAGACTATGTCTTTGGCGATGACAAACCCCCATAGCCTCTGGGGAAAGGGCAATAAGTTACACAATTTTCCAATTGTTCACACATATTATTTGTTATTGGGAAAACATAGATTTTTTGAAGGGAGCCGAATTTTCTGCGAGCGGGGTTGTAAGGAGAGAATATTTCATAAAAAAAAATTCCAGGGGAAATTATACACGGGGCGGGGCACGGAAGAGGATTTCCTGGTATGATTTAACAGAATGGCCAGAAATAAAATAAAAAAATAAATTTTCAACTGAAAGTAAGGAACAATATTAAAACTTAAAATGAACAGAAATAATTGGTACATGAGTGGGGTTAACCCTCTCCCAACCCTCGCTCTTTGCGCTAAACTTTGAATTTTGTCACAATACTTTAAGAAAGAATGCTCAAGCACAAGTGTCGTTGAATTTGATAGAGAAGTATTTAAAAAAAAACTTCATGACTTTAAAGTAAAGAGCAAGGTTTGAGGAAGGGGTATCAGACTCAGGACTTAGTTTAACCTATTTTTCTTTGTAGAATTGTATCTTTGCAAGACTATTCCAGAGATTAAATTTTGGGAATTATGTCTACATTCACGATGGTAATGAATATGCGCTAACGATTGCAAAAAAAGAGGAATGACAAACCCTATATGTAAGCAATAGGCAACTTCTTCAGCTTACAGCCTTTGCCTAAGGGTCTCTGGGCGTCATGTGATTTCCGAAGGCATAGTTATTTGACCATTGGACTATTTTGAACAAAATGGTTTTTTTAAAATTTTGATTCGAAGTTTTTGGGGGAGAGCAGCTAAAAAAGGAGTGAGAAGTGATCTGGTCGCCTTTCATTAAAAAGGCACTACATTAGTTTCTGTAAGAAACAAATTACTTAGTATGATGAAACTTTTTAGACTTGGAGATGCTGAAGATAAGGCTTTAAGAGAAGAATAGCGTGGCTTTAGGAAGGCCGTAGGGTTGACCAAATTTCTGTGTTGGTACAAAAAGATATGTTGATCAATAACATGGATAATTTTGATGGACTTCGGCCTAAGGGACACGGCAAAGGTTATGGGTGAGCATGGAATCAGGTTGGAAAATAAACCTCTCCTAGACTTAGATTACGCTGATGATTTGAGTGTCTTAGGTTTTCAAAGTTCAGGATGCGAGAATGGGTTTGAAAATTAACACTAAGAAGACTTAGTCACTAAGACTGGGAATAAGTGAAGTTGAATAAGTGACATTGGGTAATGAGAAGATCGATCAGGGGGATACTTTTACTTGCGCGGGTAGCATTTTCATTGAAGATGGTGGATGCAGTGGAAATGTTAAAAGTAGAATAGCCAAGGCCCATGTCTTTTTCACAATTGAAAAAAAAGTTGAAAGAATAGGAATATAAGTCTACGAGCCAAGATTAGAGTATTGGAAGCTACAGTGATAACAATGATCAAATATGGTTCGGGAGCAAGGGCACTCTGAATGACGGAGGAGGATTTGTTGGATGTTTTCCAGAGGAAATGTCTTTGGATTCTTTCGGGTGGCCGTCTGACTGGCCGTATTTCAAACAGTGAGGTGAACGACAAATGAAGTTCTATCCCCCTTTCTATGGCTGTAATGAGAGAAATGTTGAAATGGCTAGGACGCGTTTTAGGGATGAAGGAAGAAAAATTGCCGAAGATCGTCCATACATAGACAACCCACTAGGGCCAAACGAAGAGCAGATAATCCCCCAACTGGGCAGGAGGAGGTCGTAAAGAACGATTTAAGGGAAATTAGAACTCCTTGGGAGGGTGTAAAGAGAGAGACTTTGAATAGATTAAGATAGAGGAGGACCGTGCGTAGCTATGTTGGTCTCAGGTGGCTTGGTACTACAGCGAGTTGTTAGTAGTAGTAGTAGTATTAGTAGCAGTTGAAGCACCAAGGATATCAGAATAGAAACATTTTTGCCCCTGGACCAGTCTTAAATCTGTTCATATTTGACAACCACATATTTCTGAGAATTTTCTTTTGGTTGTATTTTAATATTATACCGTTTTTAAGGCAATACCATATTTTCCTCAGTGTTGTCACGTTGAAGCATTAAAATAAAACAGCAAAAGAGATGAGTTATTTTTGATAAGGCTTTTCATCCGCAAAATTTGAAACGCTAGCAATATGTTGATTCCCAAAGACAACTAGACCGTTAAAGGGAAACTAAATCTTCTCAATCGACCGATTTTCACGACCGATACTAGCAAAAACATAATGATTGCATATGGGGGTCTTTTGGATTAAAATTGAAGTCCTAGTTTTCCCTAATTTTTTAATATATATCTTTTTTTCTAATTTATATATATATATATATATATATATATATATATATATATATATATATATATATATATATATATATATATATATATATATATATATATATATATATATATATATATATATATATATATATATATATATATATATATATATATATATATATATATATATATATATATATATATATATATGTGTGTGTGTGTGTGTGTGTGTGTGTGTGTGTGTGTGTGTGTGTGTGTGTGTGTGTGTGTGTGTGTGTGTGTGTGTGTGTGTGTGTGTGTGTGTGTGTGTGTGTGTGTATGTGTGTGTGTGTGTGTGGTAGTGTACGTGTCTACTTGACCAAATTAAACGATCAGACTTGACTTTCACTGTCCTTGGTACTATAAGTGAATATGAATTCCGGCAAATTTGATGGTAATCCAGCGCATGAAAAAACGAAATACCACAGCTTGCGCAACCAATACAACGTTAGCTACTTACGCAACTAAAATACGACATAATTATAATCAACTAAATTACGAAATATTTTAATTTGACACTAACTGTCAAAATTTATATAAAGGAAGTCTCTCCAGCAATTTGTATTTTTCCCAGTGAAAATATTTCTAGTGATTTTAAATTCGAATTTTCCAAACTTGGAAATGCTTTTTCAAAACAATGGAAACGGTTTTTATAACTATAGCAACCTTCTCTCCATAGGCATAAATATATACGGCTCCGGTATTTTTGGGAAGAGGATCAGAGAAGTCTGTTGGGAGGGAAAGGAGAGGTAAAAACTCAAAAAGCACATTTTTAGGCTATTTATTGTATCTGTGGGGCTTGGGTCCCTTAAAAAATAAAATCTGAAAGGATTATTCTCTCTCCCCTTAAATTCAATACATGCAGTATATAATTAGCAAAAATTGGGATTTTACATAAAGATTTTCACCTTAAGGAAAGTCTAGATCTCAGCCCCCAGGCGATTTCCATGTCCATTTCTACTTTTCCTTCTGAACGTAGAAGGCAATCACCGGACTTAGTAGCCGCATCTATTCAATAAAACTGGGAAGTAGAAGAGTGAAAATGTTTTTCGGAATATGAGATGACATTATAACATCATTGGGATTTCATTTACGTGTTCTTTAGACATTTTTATTTCATCTTCTATAATAATAACCACCAGAATTAGAAAACTCTTTATCCATAAAAAACTTTGTTTTTTTTAGAAGAAATTCATTCAAAAAGCCACAACATAAGTTTTTCAAAGAAAACTAAAGAACTCCATTAAGCCAAAAACGAGCAAAAATAAAATCAAATAATCTACCAAACGTGAAACTACCACAAATCAGCATCAACAAATAAATGAAACCCAAAACAAACAAAAATTACAATAAATAATCGTGTCAAACTAAAAACAAGCAGCAATTAACATGAGCAGGGATTACAACCCCTATGCCTTCTCAAGGCCAGAACATGACCTGTACTTTACTGAAAAAAAAATAAATGTTAAATGTTTTCAATTTTTGAACTTTAAAACAAATGAAAAATTACTAAGACTTTGAGGAAAAAATGTTAGTATATGTATGTGAAACTGACAATGAAAATTCATTTGTTTTATTTCAGTAAAGTGCAAATTATGTTCTGGCCTTGAGAAGGCATAGGGATTGCGAGCGTTAAAAAACCAAAAAACTAAATAATACATTAGGCCAACATCGTTCTTCACTTAGGCAGTGCTGTTGCGCTGCCTATGATGACAGGTATCTGACCTATCACGTGATATCAGACACAACTCGTAGCAATTTTTGAAGCAAATCTTCCTCTTCTTCACAATTCAATCAAAAACGTACAACTTCAGGGGAAACCTTTTGAGACATCCTTTCGTCAGATCCTCCTTTTACACTCCTCATGATTAAGCCATAGCCGAAACTCTATTTCTAATTACACCAGAATCCATCCTTACTCAAGTTCGCCGTTTTAAGAAAGGCAGCTCCCGAGCTATTGGACTTCAGCTGCTTGAAGCTCTTGGCTCAGCTGGAATTTAAACTAAGCATCTGTTACATGGTGCCTCGAAGTTGATTGGTGATTTAGCTCTAGGTTTTCAAGGTTGTGTTCCACAGAAATACGTATTGCTGTGCAAGGTCTATTGCTGTGCAACGGACAGCAATTATCTTAGAGTATCATGGCTTGCGTCCCGAAATAAAAATAAGAATCCACAATTTTGTAACTCGAGGGGTTAAACTGGGATTGGTATTAAGCCTAATTTTCAACAGCGCGCTCTGTTCTGCCGCACGCAAAATACAGCCGTTTTTCATTTATCCGTGAGTCGATTCAAGTCATTTAATATATGTAGATATCATAATAATGTATTACAGTTTGCAGTCTCAGCAGACCAATTTCGACAACCTTTAGTCTAGTTTAGTTGATATTTGTTTAACTGTTGCTTCTTCAAAAACCAAAATGTTCACTATTGCTTATCGTCAGCGAGTTATCTATCGTACGTAGATGATATTAAACTCCTGTCTAACAATTGGCAGTCACTGCAGACTGCTTCTGACAGTCTTTACTATGGTTTACTGGATATTGGTATAACTGGTGTTTCATTGAAGACTGACATTTTTGCCACTGTAGCTGCGTCAATATCTCTTACAAACAATGGGCATCCAGACATAACATCAATTTGATCAACATGGTTGATATCTTTATTGAACTATTCCTCATTGAAGCGTCTATTAATGTGGGTCATTTCTAGTACACAGATGATATTATACTCATATCTGAAAATTTGCAGTCACTGCAGACTACTTTTGACAGCCTTTACTATGGTTTACTGATTATTGGTTTAACAGGTGTTTCATTGAAGTCTGGCAGGTTTTCCACATCTCTCACAAACAATGGGCGTCCAGACGTAGCATCAATTTGACCAACATGGTTGGTATCCTCATTGAACTGTTCGTCATTAAACTGTCTATCAATGTGAGTCATTTAAAGTACTTAGATGACTACTATACTCCTATATGACAATTTGCAGTCACTGTAGACCACTTTTGACAGGCTTTACTATGGTTTACTGGATATTGGTTTAACACGTGTTTCATTGAAACCTGCAGTGGCAGGTTTGCCACTGCAGCTGCTGATATTGGTTTAACACGTGTTTCATTGAAACCTGCAGTGGCAGGTTTGTCACTGCAGCTGATTTAACATTTTTCACAAACATTATGCGTCCAGACATAACAAAAATTTGAGCAACATGGTTGGTATCCTCATTGAACATTGATGTTAACAACCGTCTTAACTGTAATGTCATTCAAAACTATTCAATTGAAAGTGTCAAAGACTGTCATTACAATCCCTTTAGAAGCATATACACAACTTTGTAGAAACATCAAATTATTGGATACCTTATCAAAGAACGGTGGATGAAAGAATGCCTGTTAATCAAAGGTTTGCGCGTTAATTCCCAGCTGTGGTAAGGGGATATTAAACAAAGAGATCTACAGAACAACTCACTCCTCTTTGAAATAAATGCTAATGTATTTAATTCTAAGAGAAGTGAGTTGTCCCGTAGATCTGATTGTTTAATATCTTAATTTTCTACTAGTTCTGCAAGGTTGAGGTGGCTAGGGCACGTTGTGCGGATTAAGAGTGACAGATTGCCGAAGATTATCCTTTTCGGCCAACCGTTTATGGATAAACAGAAAGCAAGTCACCCTCATTGAGCATTGGAGGACTACACAAAAAAGATTCACTTAATTTTAAAGCTTCGTTACATGATGTGGAGGAGGAGAGTTTGAAATGATTGAAGGGGGGAGAGATCATGCGCAGCTGCTTTGGCCTCAGGCAGCATGATGCTGTAATGAAAATTTAGTGGTAACAGTATTAGTTCTGCAAGGCTGATGGAACCTTCTTCAAATACCATTTTTGTTCCATTTATGCAATAGAAGGCAGCTCTACATGCCGCTAAAAATGCAAATTTTAAAGTCGCATTTTTAAATGTAGTTTTTCGTAAAAAATTATTTTATATTAAGTGTTTTTTTATTAAGTACAAAAGGCACTAGATGTAGCAATCTACTTTAAAACGAGCCATTAAACAGCTAGCTTTGGAGAAGAAATTAAAGATACTTCCGACGCCAGGTTTTACGGTTGCAACCACTTTCGCTGTTTTTTAAGCCCATTGATTTTTCTTGTTGTTCAAGCCAAGGGACTGAAAATTTTCTTACTGTCTGCATCGATACATGGGTGCATGATCATGTAAATAATGATATAGTCTTATTGAAAATTGTTATTGTGTTTTAATAGTTTGATTACTGTGACAATTCGTTCTATACTAAAATCTTTACTAGATTTCAGCTGTCTCTACAGTCATGATCATTGATGCTTCAGTTAATATGGACTATAATTCGTACCTTAATTTGTTTTTAAAAGATGTATATATTATATCAACTTTTAGTCAGTATATGCCATGGTTCGTTCTTTACTAGGTACAATGTATGCAATGGTTTATTATTCCAATGATCGTCTTTTAATGTAATCTTTTCAAAATATTTTAAACAGTAACCTTTCCAATGTGATTATATTCACTTTATATACAAAACAGACATAAAGACAAAAAATGTGATGAATTTAAACTGGTTGTTCTCTAATATAGACCAATTGGAATAATAAGAGACGACCTGACTACAAGCTGCGATTATGATGCCATTGTTCAATTTTTAACATGAAATATGCAGTTTTTCGTAAAATTGATTCTAATTTAAGAAATAATTTGTTTTAATTACAAAAGGTTTTTAACCCTATTCATTTCCTTCAAAATGAGCCATTGAAAAGCTCTCTACGATGTTCCAATCCCAAGCTATCCTTGGAAAAAAAAAAGAAAAAAGAAAAAAAAAGCCGTTTAGGTAGAATGCTTTAGTAGCTGCCACTTTTCTTGATTTTCAAGCCAATATATTTCCCTTGCTGTTCAAGCCGATGGACCAAATGTTTCCTAAATAGAGGTTTCGGACAAGGCGATTCTAATGGTGTACTTTTTGTTTTGATCTGACATTATTTTTAGGAGTTATGGGTTATTATATTTCTTAACATTGGACGTGATCGCCTCTTACTAAGTTGCTAGCTACCGCTGCAACCCGGATGATGTTATACTCATATCTGTCAATTTACAGTTACTGTACACAACTTTAAACAGCCTTTACTCTGTTTTACCGGATATAGGTTTGACAAGTCCTTAATCGAAGACTGTGTTTTTCGTTAATGATTGCGGTCAAAATCCAGTCTCTAAAATCCAGATTGGCCTTACCACCACTGCTGCTCCCACCCCTCTCAATTACCTTAGTTTTCCAGGTGGAACACCAATATGAACAACATGATTACTCGTTATTATTGCTTTTAAGAGAAGAAGAAATTCTAAGGATCAATAAGTCTTTCTAGGAGAAGAAGTAAAGGATCAATCCAATAAGAAAATACTTGACCACCTTTAAAACACATTCTTTGCTCCCCATGTTTTCCTCCTGATTCTGGTTTGTAAGTTTTTACTGTTTCTGAACGGAAAAAATTCGTTTTTTTTAAGATTTTATGAGGTTTTTTTGCATTACAATTTGGACTCGAAAGAGACACCCAACATACAGAGACTACATGAAGTTCTTGAAATTTTCGAGAATTTTTTTTTTTTTTATTACCGGCTTCACGTCTCCATCACAAATGATGATTTGCCGCTAGTCCTGGTAGTTACCTCATTTTCTAACACTGAGGTACTTGTTATAGCTTCTCTTGAACGCGTCAAGGGAAGGATTTTCCGGGATTACCTCTGCCGGCAATCTATTCCATGTAGCAACTGATCGCCGAGCGAAACTCGTTTTCAGATATTCTTGGCGAAGAGTACCCTGCTCAAGGTAGTCCTGAAGAGCTGTACTTCGGCAAGTGGATCACAAGGGCTTTACTTTATCAGGAACGAGCTTTGATAGCTCCTCCGATGGAGGGTTATACAAGTACTTACAGAAAACCGACATGGACGCCACATCGAAACGTTCCTGGATCAGCTGTGGGGTTTTAGCTTTCGTGTTGTCAGAGGTTGCCGCAGGCACTGCTCTATCTTGATTATGTTGGAGTGGAGCGATGTGGCTTTTTGGTGCACCAGCGAATTGAGGACATGCATATTTCATGACAGGTCGGATGCAGGAATTGAAAAGTGTCAGAATAGAATCATCAGGGAGAAGACTTTTGCATCTTAGGATAGCACTTAACTCCTTTTTGCGAAAGGATCTAATTTTACCGCGATGCTCAGTCCATGAGAGATCCGAAGAGAAATTAACTCTTAGCTGGCGCAGTGTATCAACTCGCGTTAATACCTCTCCTTCGAAGACGATATATACTATAGTTGTATATTATAATTGAAATATATACTATAGTTGTTAGGTGTGGAATCTGGTCGAAATAAGTGGGTGATTTTCCGCTGAATTCTTTTTTACTTATGTGATCTATCGAAAGTTTGTTGGCTGTGTTCTTTCTTTGTGTGTATGTGTTGACACGTGTGTGCGTCATTTGTTATACAAGTTTCCAGTTTGTTTTTCTTTTTTCTTTTATACTCTTCTTATTGCAATAAGAATAAAAGATTTAAACAAATTATTATTATCATCATTTTCCGAGCTTCCAATTTTCAAATTTGATAACAATGTCTTACTTTTTGTCAAATTTCATTTATTATTTCTCATCCGTTTTTTCGTTGTTTTTTGTTTTTGACGTCAACAGCAATCACAGATTGTTATATTCCTTCGTCGCACAGAAGGGGAGAATTATAAATTCCCCCCCCCGCACCCCTAAGCACCCCAAACTACTCAGTTTATCCTACATTGAGTCATTTACATATATTCTTCCTAAGGATGGGAGATCAAAGGTTAAATCCTCAATCCTCTGAACACTCATTTAATTCATCTCAAGCACGTTCCATAGTAAATTTGAATGTATTGGCCTAAGGTTCTTTTTTGAGACCTTAGGCAATTCCTCTCCTCATAAGAAAAAAAAACAAAGGACCATCATACCCCAATACCTGGTGCGCAACTACGTAACACCCTATACCCTTACACCAAAAACCCTTAGCATTATTGGATAAACTGTCTAGGACAACTGTTCATTTTTATGGACTGCATGCATGCTGAATTGGGTACCATCCACTAAATGAATTTGCAGAAGTAATTTCATCAAGGTCACTCGCCTTTTTTCTTTCTCTTTCTTGAAAATTAGGTATATTCTCTCAAGATCACAACTTTTAATTGGTAATTTTAAACTTAATGAATCCGCAGGTTAGAATCACAGCAAAAATTGGATTCTTTTGAAGTACATATTAATAGCAAATTTTTTCCAGTACAGGTCACTCATACTTACAATTTTTGCCACAGATTGTTTAATAATATCTCTAAGCTTATTGGTTACTTCTATTTCTTCTTTTTCTTCTGTTTTGGCTGTTCTTTCTTTTCTTCTTGATACATAGCCAATTTTCAGGCTGTGTAATTTTCCATTTAATTTAAGCACAACTTCAGAAGACAGACAATTATTAGTCCTTTTGTCTTTCAGTTTCTTTTAATTCATTTTTTAATTTTCTTTTTTTAACAAGAACAAGCTGAGAAGGGACTATAATGGCAATTTGGCTCTAAAATAAATTGTAGATTGGTCTATATTGAAAGTCAGATTTCATAATGCAAGACACATCAAAAGTGTCAAAAATTTTGCTATTCCTTTACCGATTTTGATCATTAGATCTTATATTTAATCTTAGGGATTACCTTTGCGTCCACCAGCTCAATTAAGCCTGTCAACGTTCCTTCTCATCAGTCCTTTATCCAGTTTAATCTTAAAAAAAGGGCTAAATACAAGAAAATTCCAACAGAAGAGGATTTTACCAAGTATAAACTAGCAAAATCCAATGACAACATTGGTCAGATCTACCTTTACAGAGCATGAAAAGAAACTAACAAATCATAGCAAAGATAACCCAAAAGCCTTCTGGAGATATGTGTCCTCCAGCAAACCAGCCAGACGCCTCATACGAGAGATTACCTTGTCACTCCCAACTGAAATAGCAAATGAACTTAACCAATCTTTTTCAACAAATTTTGCGAGGAAGACCCCTATGGGCAACTTCCAAACCTAAAGCTAGAATGCCAGCAATTAACTAAAGAAGTTATAGATGGGGTTCTGGCCTTTCAGACAGATAGAACACAGGTTGTTGTTCTATATGCTTTTGATGGCTCACTAGTTTACTCCAACCCACAATCAGTGAAGAGTGGAGTACCTCAGGGCACTCGGTTTGGCCCAACTTTATTCAACATTAATATTAGTGATGGCCCTGATTGCACAAAAAATAAAATAACCTTCAATGCTGATGACTCCAAGCTTGCAGTATTCAGCCAATACTGTTGAAGCAAGAGCCTCTCTAAAGGAAGGCTTTGCACATAACCAATAACCTTGTAAACTGGTCAGAAAAGTGCTGCTACAGTACAATGCCGAAAAATGCAATGTGCTCCACTTAGGACTCAACACTGTCAGCAATATTACACACTTAATAATCCCAGTCTCGGAAGCCACTCCAATCTAATACCAGTAGGTGAAGAGTGCGATCCTGGTGTTATAGTCGACTCCAAACCACAGTTCCGTCAGCATACTCTCGTAGCTGCTGCAAGTGCAGGGAGACGTCTTGGCATTATAAAAAGAACATTTGTCAGCAACAATGTTATCAAAAAGCTGTACACTTCTATGGTAGAACCAGCGCTGGAGTTTACAATGACACTCGCCTCCCCTTCGTTCAAGGGAGACAAACAACTACCTGAAAGACCTCAAGCCTTCTGTCCATCAATACCAACCAGAGAATCAGGGGAAGCTCCCAATAAATTACCCAAAAAACTACAAACCGTAAAAATCACTACCACATCTTTTCCAACTATGTTGCTCCACTTTGGAACTCCTTAAGCAATCAAACAATCCAATCTCAAACCCTGCAATTATCAAGCGTGGTGTGGACAGAAACTGGGAGCAGAGGGGATGGCATCTGCACCAGGACACCCCAAAGTCCTCAACCAAACTTTAAAGTCATCAGTGGCAGGCATCTCACAAGGAAACTTCCTTTCATGCCTGTATAATGGAATTTAAGGTAAGTTTAAGGTTTGGAGTCTCATATATTTGTTGAATTTTCAGCTGGAGGAAATAGCTGATGGTCTCAATTAAATGGTCCAGTCAGGGAGATGGTTTCAGATGAATACACAGCTCATTAGATGAGATCATTAGATATTAGTGACCTGTTAGACCTGCACATGATGTAATCAACTGATGGCCTTGACGAAATAATTCATTCTTGATGGACGTGCAGCACTCAACATATTTTCGAAGCATTATTGCCCATGCATCAATCAACTCAATTAAGCCTATCAACTTTCCTTTCATCAGTCCTTTACCCAATTTAATCATTAAATTTCATATATTTGCTAAATTTTTAACTGGAGAAAACAACCAATGATCGTAATTAGGGGCACAGGCAGATGGAAAATGGTTCTAGATGGATATAAAGTTCAAGTCAAAATGCTTCTCAATCATTTCTTGGTTTATCAGCTCTCTGGACGCCTTAATTTGTAAAAATGAAGTCAAAAAGATGCATGGAGTACTTACATCGGCGGAGAAGCAACTCTATGCTTTTATCCCTTTTAAAATCCAAGTACAATACCATTTCTTAATTTTGAGGAGATCCACTTAAAGGAAGAGGGAAAGATAGATTTTGCTCCTTGAGACGGGAACATGAGCTGTCTTGTCACCGTCAATACACCAGAGAGGGTTCTCTAACCTACCTTCTACTTCATTGATGCATTCAGGGAAAAGAGTAAGAGCTACACCGAACAACAATATTCTCATAAAGATTGTAGGAAGACATAAAAACATTGATGATAGCAAAACCCTACTATTACCCTCTTTCAATAATTTTTCTGTTATTGAAACGTATTCTATGAGTTTCTGGACCTTGGGGGAGCAGAAATTCCTCCAAACACCTCTCAATTTTGGATGAAGTTCCCATGCGCTCTCAATTTTTAGCTCTAATCAAATACGTTACCTTTTCACTTTTCTCTTGCATAAGCTTCTCCCTGGTACATTCTCGTCGTCTGATTCGTCGGTATACATGGAATTCTCCGCTACCTGCTCCAGCACTAGAACCCATGACGTTACGGACAAAATCGGCAGGAGCTGCCATTGTTTTCTCCTTAGGTCGCTCGGGTATCGGAACAATTTTGCTCTAAAAGTAAGAATTAAAATATGGTTACCCTATTGGTTTTCGTGCGGTAGCAAACACTACAAAAGCACAAAAGAACAGGCTCCACTGTTTAACTGTCTAAAAAATAGAAAGTGCTTTTTGGAGAGAAAAAGATACAGCCCCTTATTTGCAAACAACCCAACGGATCTCTTATCAGCCTTAGGGCAGAGAAAGGTAACAATCTACCAGTGCAAGAACCTATCAAACAATACTTTTGGGGTCTTTTATGCTTTAGCTAGAGGTGCAGAACTCAAGTGAGCAAATAATTTTTAACTACACCATTTTGAAAAGCTGAATTGTTTAAAAAAAGAGAAGTAGATTAATTTGATAAATTGACAGTTATACCTGCACACCTTATTATTTTTTTTTTAATTTTATTGTTGTGTATCTTTTTGGCAATTCAGTAAATGAAAACTTCCCTAAACCTGGAAGCTCAACTTAAAGAGGAAAAGCGATTTGCCAAAATTTGCACAACTTTATGAGTAGAGATGACCCTATTGATCCGAACAGGACCACGTGGTTTATGGTTTTCTCAGTGAGAATGAAAAAACAGGAATTTTCTCACTTGAAAAACCATGAATTTTTTCACATTTATGTCTGTTTTTATGGTTTTTGTCAGTGAGAATTTGAAAAACAGGAACTTTATCACATTTTTGTATGTTTTTATGGTTTTTGTCTGTGATAATTTGAAAAAACTGGAACTTTCACACTTAGAAAACCATAAACCACGTGTTGCTGTCATGAGTCAGAACACCGCTGCTGTCGACCTCAATCCACCGATTGTAAATCAATAATTCCCCATAGAAACAACAAATTAATTCCCACTTTTCTTGACAGATCAATCAATCAATGACATCATCTGTCAGACTTTAAAAATTTCCGCATCGAAACATTTCTCCAGGAATAGATCCAAGTCATTAACGTCTTTGCCTCGGGAACAGTTCTACTGGTCGAACTCCAAAGGATATTAATAACCAAAGGCCATGGAAACAATTAAGCAAGAAACATCTTAGCGATGAATTGTTTTAGCGTGCGAAAAGGTTTCATATTAATTTGAAATGCGTTAGCGCGGAGATGCCAATAACAAAGGAACACGCTGAATTTACGTTTAGGGATTATTTGGGCGAAACCGTTTTAGACAGGTTATGGAACTATTTCGGCGAAACAGATAGAGACATTTTAAAAGAAGATTTTTGAAGAGATTTTAGAAGAGAATTTAATGGTGAAACTCTGTGGTCGTTATAATACACAAGTTTCATTTGAACAGTGTTGTGAGGTCCTCTAACCCAACCCCAAAGGATTCCAATCCTCCTACCCCAACCCCGAAGGACGCCCCCGGTCCTCAAAGGCCCCCCAAGCTCCCAAAGGTCCTCCACCGGTCCCCAAATGTCCCCCAGGCCCCCAACTGTCCCCCCGGACACTCAAAGGCCCCCCAAGCTCCCAAAGGGCCACCGGCGCCCCCAAAGGCCCACCCAGGCCCCCAAAGGCCCTCCCTGTGCCCCAAAGGCCTACCCTGACCCCCAAAGGCCATCCCCGGGCCCCACAAAGGAATTATTTACTGACCTTCAGTTGTTGTGATTTTAAAAGTTCTGCTTTTGTTTTCTAAAATCATCGCCTAAAATGCCTCAAACTGTTTCACCCAAAGAGACACATACACAGAGACACACACACAGAGACACAAACAGAGACAAACACACAGAGACACAAACACAGAGACACACACACAGAGACACAAACACAGAGACACACACACAGAGACACACACACAGAGACACACACAGAGACACATAAACAGAGACACACACACAGAGACACATAGACAGAGACACACACACAGAGACACACACACACAGACACACACACAGACACACACACACAGAGACACACACACAGAGACACACACACACACACAGAGACACACACACACACACACACACACACACACACACACACAGATACACACACACACAGACACACACACACAGACACACACACACACACACACACACACACACAGATACACAAATACACAGAGACTCACAAACAGAGAGACACACACAGACACACACACACAGACACACACAAACAGAGAGAGAAACACAC
Source organism: Artemia sp. Qi Xiang Cuo (assembly GCF_049724085.1). Taxonomy (NCBI): domain Eukaryota; kingdom Metazoa; phylum Arthropoda; class Branchiopoda; order Anostraca; family Artemiidae; genus Artemia; species Artemia sp. Qi Xiang Cuo. Next base: position 89,197,190 of record NC_142796.1, read on the forward strand.
ACAGACACACACACACAGACACACACACACAGAGACACACACACAGAGACACACACACAGAGACACACACACACACACACAGACACACACACAAAGAGACACACACACCGAGACACACACACAGAGAGAAACACACACAGACAGACACAATCAGAGACAGAAACACAGACAGACAAACACACAGAGACACCCACACAGTGACACACTCCCACAGACACACACACACAGACACACACACAGACACACACAGACAAAGAGACACACACACAGACACACACAAACACACACCCAGACACACAGAAAGACAAACAGAGACAGAGAGATACATAGACACACAGACAGAGACACAGACACAGAGATACACACACACAGACACACACAGAGACACAAACACAGAGACACACACACTCATAGAAAAACACAGAGACACACAAACAGAGACACAGACACACAGACACACACAGACACAGACACACACACACACAGACACACACAAAAACACACACACACACACACACACTCACAGACACAAACACACAGAGAAACACACACAGAGACACACACAGAGAGACACACACACAGAGACACACACACACAGAGACACACACACGGAGACACACACACACACAGACACACACACACAGAAACACACACAGATACACACACACACAGACACAAAACACAGACACACAAACACACACCCACACACAAACAGACACACACACAAAGAGACACACACTCAGACACACACACAGAGACACACACACACAGACACACACACACAGACACACACACACACAGACACACACACACACAGACACACACACACAGACACACACACACATAGACACACACACACACAGACAAACACACACACAGACACACACACAGACACACACACACAGAGACACACACACAGACACACACACACAGAGACACACACACAGAGACACACACACAGAGACACACACACACACAAACACACACACACAGACACACACACACACAGACTCACACACAGAGACACACACACAGAGACACTCACACAGAGACACACACACAGAGACACACACACACACAGAGACACACACACACAGACACACACACACACAGACACACAGACACACAGACACAGACACAGAGACACACACACAGACACAGAGATACACACACACAGACACAGAGACACACACGCAGAGACACACACAGAGACACAGACACAGAGACACACACACAGAGACACACACACAGAGACACAGACACACCGACACACACACACACGGAGACACACACACAGAGACACACACACAGAGACACACACAGATAAACACACACACACACAAACACAAACACATACACACACACACACAGACACACACACACACAGACACACACACACAGACACACACACACAGACAGACACACACACAGACACACACACAGACACACACACAGAGACACAGACACAGAGAAACACACACAGAGAGACACACACACAGAGAGACACAGACAGAGAGACAAACACACTCATACACACACACAGAGATACACACACAGAGAGAGACAAACACAGAGACACACACACACACGGACACACACACAGAGACACACACACACAGACACACACAAAGAGACACACACACAGAGACACAAACACATAGACACACACACACAGACACACACACAGAAACACACAGAGACACACACACACACACACACACACACACACACACACACACAGAGACACACACACAGATACACACACACACAGACACACACACACAAAGACACACACACACAGAGACACACACACACAGACACACAAACACACACAGACACACACACAGAGACACACACACAGAGACACAGATACAGAGACACAGACACAGAGACACACACACACACAGACACACACACACAGAGACACACACGCAGAGACACTCACAGAGACACAGACACACAGACACACACACAGAGACACAGACACAGAGACACAGAGACATAGACACAGAGACACACACACAGAGACACAGAGACAGAGACACGGACCCAGAGACACACACACACAGACACACACACACAGACACACACACTCAGAGACACACAGAGAGACACAGACACAGAGACACATACACAGAGACACAGACACAGAGACACACACACAGAGACACACACACAGAGACACACACACAGAGACACACACAGAGACACACACACAGAGACACACACACAGAGACACACACACAGACACACACACACACACACACACAGACACACACACACAGAGACTCACACAGAGACACACACCCAGAGACACACAAACAGAGACACACACACAGAGACACATACACACAGAGACACACACACAGAGACACAAACACACACACAGAGACACACACACACACAGACACACACAGAGACACACACACAGAGACACACACACAGAGACACACACACAGAGACACACACACAGAGACACACACACACAGACACACATACAGAGACACACACACACACACACACAGACACACATACAGAGACACACATACAGAGACACACACACACAGAGACACACAGAGACACACACACAGAGACACACACACAGAGACACACACACAGAGACACACACACAGACACACACACACACACACACACACACACAGAGACAGACACAGAGACAGACACACACACAGACACACACACACAGACACAGACACAGAGACACAGAGACAGAGACACACACACAGAGACACACACACAGACACAAACACACAGAGACACACATACAGAGACACAAACACACAGAGACACATACACACAGAGAGACAGACACAGAGACACACACACACAGAGACACACACACAGAGACACACATGTTCCTTTAGTACCTACGCAATTAGGCTTAAATGAAGATATTTATGCAGAGTTTCAACTAGCTATGGTTAAGTTTGCTAAAGACAAGCTATTTTCTTGTGAAAACACACAAAATCAGAAAAAAATGTTCAATCTTCCTTTAGTACCTACACAATTAGACTAAAAATGAAGATATTTATGCAGAGTTTCAACTAGCTATGGCTAAGTTTGCTAAAGACAAGCTATTTTCTGGCGAAAACACACAAAATCAGAAAATATGATCAATGTTCCTTTAGTACCTACGCAATTAGACTTAAATGAAGCTATTTATGCAGAGTTTCAACTAGCTATGGCTAAGTATGCTAAAGACAAGTTATTTTCTTGTGAAAACAGACAAAATCAGAAAAAATGATCAATGTTCCTTTAGTACCTACGCAATTACACTAAAAATGAAAATATTTATGCAGAGTTTCAACTAGCTATGGCTAAGTTTGCTAAAGACAAGCTATTTTCTTGTGAAAACACACAAAATCAGAAAAAATGATCAATGTTCCTTTAGTACCTACGCAATTAGACTAAAAATGAAGATATCTATGCAGAGTTTCAACTAGCTCTGGCTAAGTTTGCTAAAGACAAGCTATTTTCTTGCGAAAACACACAAAATCAGAAAAAATGATCAACGTTCCTTTAGTACCTACTCATTTAGGATAAAAATGAAGATATTTATGCAGAGTTTCAACTAGCTATGGCTAAGTTTGCTAAAGACAAGCTATTTTCTTGTGAAAACACACAAAATCAGATAAAATTATCAATGTTCCTTTATTACCTACGAAATTAGACAAAAAATGAAGATATCTATGAAGAGTTTCAACTAACTATGGCTAAGTTTTCTAAAGACAAGCTATTTTCTTGCGAAAACACACAAAATCAGAAAAAATGTTCAAGGTTCATGTAGTACATCCTCAATTAGACTAAAAATGAAGATATTTAAGCAGAGTTTCAACTAGCTATGGCTAAGTTTGCTAACGACAAGCTATTTTCTTGTGAAAACACACAAAATCAGAAAAAATGTTCAATGTTCCTTTAGTACCTACGCAATTAGACTAAAAATGAAGATATTTATGCAGAGTTTTAACTATCTATGGCTAAGTTTACTAAAGACAAGCTATTTTCTTGAGAAAACACATAAAATCAGAAAAAATGATCAGTGTTCCTTTAGTACCTACGCATTTAGACTAAAAATGAAGATATTTATGAATAGTTTCAACTAGCTATGGATAAGTTTTCTAAAGACAAGCTATATTCTTGCGAAAACACACAAAATCAGAAAAAATGTTCAATGTTGCGTTTGTAACTAAACACTTATGAATAAATGAATTTATTTATTCATAGTTTCAGATATATATTTCTAAGTTTTCTAAAGACAAGCTATTTTCTTGCGAAAACACACAAAATCAGAAAAAAAAAATGTTCAATGTTCCTCTAGTACCTACGCAATTAGGCTGAAATGAAGATATATATGCAGAGTTTCAACTAGCTATGGCTAAGTTTTCTAAAGACAAGCTATTTTCTTGCGAAAACGCAAAAAATCCGAAATAATATCGTTAGGTTAGATTAGGTTAGATGAGGTTAGGATAGCCTAAGTACGCTCGTATATAGGTTAGGTTAGGTTAGATTATGTTAGATTAGGTTAAGTTAGGTTAAGTTAGGTTAGGTTAAGTTAGGTTAGGATATGGTAGATTAAGTTAGGCTAGGCTTAGTTAGGGTAGGCTAGGTTAGCCTACGTATGCGCACGTACATAGGCTAACCTAGCCTAACCTAACTTAGCATAACCTAACTTAATCTAACCTATCCTAACCTAACTTCACCTAACCTAACTTAATCTAACCTATCCTAACCTAACTTAACCTAACCTAACTTAATCCAACCTAACCTAACCCATATGCGCGCGTACGTAGGCTAACTTAACCTAACCTAACTTAACCTAACCGAATGATATTTTTTCTGATTTTGTGTGTTTTCGCAAGAAAATAGCTTGTCTTTAGTAAACTTAGCCATAGTTAGTTGAAAATCTGCATAAATATCTTCATTTCATCCTAATTGCGTATGTACTATATGAAAATTGACAATTTTTTTTTCTGATTTTGTGTGTTTTCGCAAGAAAATAGATTGTCTTTAGCAAAATTAGCCTTAGCTAGTTGAAACTCTGCATAAATATCTTCATTTAAGCCTAATTGTGTAGGTACTAAAGGAGCATTGAGCATTTTTTCTGATTTTGTGTGTTTTCTCAAGAAAATAGCTTGTCTTTAGTAAACTTATCCATAGATATTTGAAACTCTTCATAAATATCTTAATTTTTATTCTAATTGTTTAGTTACTAAAGGAACATTGAACATTTTTTCTGATTTTGTGTGTTTTCGCAAGAAAATAGCTTGTCTTTAGCAAACTTAGCCATAGCTAGTTGAAACTCTGCATAAATATCTTCATTTTTAGTCTAATTGCGTATGTACTAAAGGACCAGTGATCATTTTTTCTGATTTTGTTTGTTTTCTCAAGAAAATAGCGAGTGGTTAGCAATCATAGCCAGAGCTCGTTGAAACTCTGATTAAATATCTTCATTGTGAGTTTACGTGCGTAGGTACTACAGTAACAGTGAAAAGTTTTTCTGATTTTGTGTGTGTTCACAAGAAAATAGCTTGTCTTTAGTAAACTTAGTCATAGCTAGTTTAAACTCTGTAGAGATATAGTCATTTTTTTTATAAGTTAGTATGTAATATGGGATAATTTGTCATTTTTTCTGATTTTGTGTGTTTTCATAATAAAATATCTTGTTCTTAGCAAACTTAGCCATGGATAGTTGAAACTATGCATATATATCTTAATTTTTACCATAATTGAGTAGGTACTAAATAAAAAATGATCATTTTTTCTGATTTTGTGTGTGTTCTCAAGAAAATAGCTTGTCATTAGCAAACTTAGCCATATCTAGTTGAAACTCTGCATAGATATCTTCATTTTTAGTCTAATTGCGTAGGTACTAAAGGAACATTGAACATTTTTTCTGATTTTGTGTGTTTTCACAAGAAAATAGCTTGTCTTTAGCAATCTTAGCCATAGCTAGTTGAAACTCTGCATAAATATTTTCATTTTTAGTCTAATTGCGTAGGTACTAAAGGAACATTGATCATTTTTTCTGATTTTGTGTGTTTTCACAAGAAAATAGCTTGTCTTTAGCAAACTTAGCCATAGATAGTTGAAACTCTGCATAAATATATACGTTTAAGCCTAAGTGCCGAGGTACTAAAGGAACATTGAACATTTTTTCTGATTTTGTATGTTTTCGCAAGAAAATATCTTGTCTTTAGTAAACTTAGCCATAGTTAGTTGAAACTCTGCATAAATATCTTCATTTTTAGTCTAATTGTGTAGGTAGTAAAGGAACATTGAACATTTTTTCTGATTTTATGTGTTTTCACAAGAAAATAGCTTGTCTTTAGCAAACTTAGCCATAGCTAGTTGAAACTCTGCATAAATATCTTCATTTAAGCCTAATTGCGTAGGTACTAAAGGAACATGTGTGTCTCTGTGTGTGTGTCTCTGTGTGTGTGTGTCTCTGTGTCTGTCTCTCTGTGTGTGTGTGTCTCTGTGTGTGTGTGTCTCTGTATCTTTGTGTGTGTGTGTTGCTCTCTGTGTTTGTGTCCTTGTCTGTGCGTCTCTGTGTCTGTGTCTCTGTGTCTATGTGTCTGAGTGTGTGCGTCTGTGTGTGTGTGTCGCTTTGTGTGTCTCAGTGTGAGAGGGTCTCGCTGTTTGGCACGCTTTGTTTTGGTCTCTGTGTGAGTCAGTCTGTCTGTTTGTCTCTTTATGGTTGTCTGAGTGTTTGTCTCTGTGTCTGGGTCTCTCTGTGTGTCTGTCTTTGTGTCTGTCTCTGTGGGTGTCTGTGTCTGTGTGTGTGTGTGTGTGTGTCTCTCTGTGTGTCTTTGTGTTTGTGTGTGTCTGTGTTTGTTTGTCTCTGTGTGTGTGTCTCTGTGTGTGTGTCTCGGTATGAGATTGTCTGTGTGTGTGTCTCTGTGTGCGTCTGTGTGTCTGTCTGTCTCTGTGTGTGTGTTTGTCTGTCTGTTTTTCTCTCTGTGTGTGTGTGTCTGTGGGTCTGTGTCTCTGTGTGAGTCTATCTGTGTGTGTCTGTGTGTGTGTCTCTGTGTGTGTGTCTGTGTGTGTGTCTCTGTGTGTGTGTGTTTCTGTGTGTGTCTGTGTGTGTGTGTCTCTGTGTGTGTGTCTCTGTGTGTGTGTGTGTCTGTGTGTGTCTCTGTGTGTGTGTGTGTGTGTGTGTGTGTATGTGTGTGTGTGTGTGTGTGTGTCTCTGTGTGTGTGTCTCTGTGTGTGTGTGTCTCTGTGTCTGTGTCTCTGTATCTGTGTCTCTGTGTGTGTGTCTCTGTGTCTATGTCTCTGTGTGTGTGTCTCTGTGTCTCTGTGTCTGTGTCTCTGTGTATGTCTCTCTGTGTCTGTGTATGTGTGTGTGTGTGTGAGTGTGTGTGTCTGTGTGTGTGTGTCTGTGTGTGTGTGTGTGTCTCTGTGTCTGTGTCTCTGTGTGTGTGTCTCTGTGTCTTTGTCTGTCTGTGTGTGTGTCTATGTGTGTTTGTGTCTGTGTGTGTGTGTCTGTGTGTGTGTGTCTATGTGTGTGTGTCTATCTGTGTCTGTCTCTCTGTGTGTGTGTCTCTTTGTGTGTGTGTCTCTGTGTTTGTGTCTCTGTTTGTGTGTGTCTGTGTGTGTGTCTGTGTGTGTGTCTCTGTGTGTTTGTCTCTGTGTGTGTGTCTCTGTGTGTGTGTCTCTGTGTGTGTGTCTCTGTGTGTGTGTCTCTGTGTGTGTCTCGGTGTGTGTGTGTTTCTGTGTGTGTGTGTCTCTGTGTGTGTGTATGTCTGTGTGTGTATGTGTATGTGTGTGTCTGTCTATGTGTGTCTGTCTATCTGTGTGTGTGTCTCTGTGTGTGTGTCTCTGTGTGTGTGTCTCTGTGTGTGTGTGTCGTCTGTGTGTCTCTGTGTTTGTGTCTGTCTGTCTGTGTCTGTCTGATTGTCTGGCTGTGTCTGTCTATCTCTCTGTGTTTCTGTCTCTGTGTTTGTGTCTGTGTGTGTCTGTCTGGGTTGCTGTCTGTCTGTATTTGTGTGTCTCCTTCTGTGTCTCCGTGTCTGTGTGTCTGTCTCTGTATCTGTCTCTCTGTGTGTGTGTCTCTGTGTGTGTGTCTGTTTGTGTCTCTGTGTCTGTTTCTGTGTCTCTGTGTGTGTGTCTCTGTGTCTGTGTCTCTGTATCTATGTCTCTGTATGTGTGTCTCTGTGTGTCTGTGTCTCTGTGTGTGTGTCTCTGTGTGTGTGTCTCTGTGTGTGTGTGTGTGTCTGTGTGTTTGTATCTGTGTGTTTGTCTCTGTGTTTGTGTCTCTGTGTGTGTGTGTCTGTGTGTGTGTCTGTGTGTGTTTGTGTTTCTGTGTATGTGTTTTTGTGTGTCTGTGTCTCTGTGTCTGTCTGTCTGTGTGTGTGTGTGTGTGTCTGTCTCTGTGTGTGTGTGTGTATGTGTGTGTCTCCGTGTGTGTGTGTGTGTCTGTGTGTGTGTGTGTGTCTGTGTATGTGTGTCTGTGTCTCTGTGTGTGTGTGTGTGTCTGTGTCCGTCTGTGTGTGTCTGTGTGTGTGTGTGTCTCTTTGTGTGTCTCAGTGTGTGTGTGTGTGAGTCTTTGTGTTTGTGTGTGTGTCTGTCTGTTTGTTAGTCTCTCTGTGTGTGTCTCTCGGTGTGTGACTGTGTGTTAGTCTGTCTGGGGGTTTTTGTCTGTGTGGATGTGAGAGTGGGTCGGGGAGAGTGTGTGTGTGAGAGTGTGTGTCTGTTATTGTTACTGTGTTTGTAGGTATCTTGGTTTGTGTGTGTGTGTGTTCTCTGTGTGTGTGTCTGTCTGTGTGTGTCTCTGTGTGTTTGTCTGTGTGTGTGTGTGTCTGTGTGTGTGTGTGTCTGTTTGTGTCTCTGTGTGTGTCTGTGTGTGTGTACTGTCACTGTGTGTCTCTCTCAGAGCCACTGAGTGTCTGTCTCTCTGTGTGTGTCTCTGTGTGTGTGTGTGTGTGGCACTCTCTGTTTATGTGTCTGTGTTTGTGTGTCTCTGTTAGTGTCTGTCAGTGTCTGTCTGTCGGTGTGTGTGTGTCTTTGTGTCTCTCTGTGTGTGTGTGTGGCTGTGTCTGTCTGTCTGTGTGTGTGTCTCTGTGTGTGTGTGTCTCTGTGTGTTTGTGTCTGTGTGTGTGTGTGTCTGTGTGTGTCGTGTCTCTGTGTGTGTGTGTGTGTGTGTGTTTGTGTCTCTGTGTTTGTGTGTCTGTCTCTGTGTGTGTCTGTGTGTCTTTGTGTGTGTGTCTGTGTGTGGGTGTGTGTGTGTGTGTGTGTCTGCGAGCGTGTGGGTGTGGGTGTGTCTGAGGGTGTGTGTCTCTGATTTCGTGTCTGTGTGTGTGTGTCTCCGTGCGTGTGTGTCTGTGTGTGTGTCACGGTTTGTGTGTCTCTGTCCGCTGTGTGTGTGTGTGTGGGTGTGTTTCTGTCTTGGTCGGTGTGGCTGTCGGGGTGTGTGGGGTTGTGGGGGGGGTTGTTTGTGTGTTTGTTTGTCGCTCTGTCTTGGTCTCTCGGTCTGTGTCACCCAGTTTCTGGGTGTGTCTTTGTCTGTGAGCGTGTCTCTCTGTGTGTGTGTGTCTGCGTTTCTGGCTCTGTGGGTGTCTCACTGTCTGGGTTTTCGTCTGTGTGTGTGTCTGTTGTTGTTTCGGTCTGTGTGTGTGTGTGTGTGTGTGTGTGTCTCTCTGTGTGTGTGTCTGTCTGTGTTTGTGTCTCTCTTTTGTGGTGTCTGTGTGTCTGTGTGTGTGTCTTTGTGTGTATTTGTCTCTGTGTGTGTGTCTCTCTTTTTGTCTCTGTGTGTGTGTGTCTATGTGAGTTTGTCTATCTTTTTGTGTGTGTGTGTCTTTGTGTTTCTCTCTGTCTTTGTGTGTCGGTGTGTTTTTGTCTGTGAGTGGGTCTCTGTGAGTGCGTCTCTGTGTTTTTGTGTGTCTGTGTGTTTGTCTCTCTGTGTGTGTGTGTGTGTGTGTGTCTCTCTTTGTCTGTCACTCTATGTGTCTTTGTCTCTGTTTCTTTGGGTGTCTATATGTGTTTTTGTCTGTCTAAGTCGTTTTGTCTATGTGTGTGTCTGTCTATGTGTGTGTGTGTCTATGTGTGTCTCTGTGTGTGTGTTTCTCTGTGGGTGTGTCTATCAGTGTCTGTGTCTGTGTGTGTGTGTGTCTGTTTGTTTGTATGTGTGTGTGTGTGTCTGTGTCTGTGTCTCTGTCTCTGTGTCTCTGTGTCTGTGTATCTGTGTCTGTGTCTCTGTGTGTGTCTGTGTGTGTGTGTCTGTGTGTGTGTGTGTCTGTGTGTGTGTCTCTGTGTGTGTTTCTGTGTGTTTGAGTCTATGTGTGTTTCTCTGTGTGTGTGTCTCTGTGTGTGTGTGTCTGTGTATGTGTCTCTTTGTGTGAAACAGTTTGAGGCATTTTAGGCGATGATTTTAGAAAACAAAAGCAGAACTTTTAAAAATCACAACAACTGAAGGTCAGTAAATAATTCCTTTGTGGGGCCCGGGGATGGCCTTTGGGGGTCTGGGTGGGCCTTTGGGGCGCCGGGAGGGTCTTTGGGTGCCTGGGTGGGCCTTTGGGGGCGCCGGTGGCCCTTTGGGAGCTTGGGGGGGCCTTTGAGTGTCCGGGGGACAGTTGGGGGCCTGGGGGACATTTGGGGACCGGTGGAGGGCCTTTGGGAGCTTGGGGGGCCTTTGAGGACCGGGGGCTTCCTTCGGGGTTGGGGTAGGAGGATTGGAACCCTTTGGGGTTGGGTTAGAGGACCTCACAACACTGTTCAAATGAAACTTGTGTATTATAACGACCACAGAGTTTCACCATTAAATTCTCTTCTAAAATCTCTTCAAAAATCTTCTTTTAAAATGTCTCTATCTGTTTCGCCGAAATAGTTCCATAACCTGTCTAAAACGGTGTCGCCCAAATAATCCCTAAACGTAAATTCAGCGTGTTCCTTTGTTATTGGCATCTCTGCGCTAACGCATTTCAAATTAATATGAAACCTTTTCGCATGCTAAAACAATTCATCGCTAAGATGTTTCTTGCCTAATTGTTTCCATGGCCTTTGGTTATTAATATCCTTTGGAGTTCAACCAGTAGAACTGTTCCCGAGGTAAAGACATTAATGATTTGGATCTATTCCTGGAAAAATGTTTCTATGTGGAAATTTTTAAAGTCTGACAGATGATGTCATTGATTGATTGATCTGTCAAGAAAGGGTGAATTAATTTGTTGTTTCTAAGGGGAATTATTGATTCACGATAGGTGGATTGAGGTCGACAGCACAGGTGTTCTGACTCGTGACAGCACCACGTGGTTTATTGTTTTCTCAGTGTGAAAGTTACTGTTTTTTCAAATTATCACTGACAAAAAACATAAAAACATAAAAAAATGTGAGAAAATTCCTGTTTTTCAAATTCTCACTGACAAAAACCATAAAAACAGACATAAATGTGACAAAATTCATGGTTTTTCAAGTGAGAAAATTCCTGTTTTTTCATTCTCACTGACAAAACCATAAACCACGTGGTCCTGTTCGGATCAATAGGGTCATCTCTACTTTTATGGGAACTAGTAATTCATATAATGTATTACAGGTAATTACTTGGTAAAAAAAAAAGAAAAAAAAGAACTGTCTTCCTAATTTAGTCAATGAGCACTTGAACAAGGTCTAGACCTTCCTCATCCATCCAATCACCTAACTAAAATGTTTTTTCGAGGCTGCTTTTCTTTTACAAGCTTAGCCTACTAAATCAAAGCGACTTTAGTAGCTTAACTTAAACCCTTGGTTCACAGAGATCTGTTTTTGACGCAATACGCCTTAAGGACGACGGATGCAGCAAAAACGCAAAACTTAAAAAGCTAAAACATACACAATCAGTACCGTATCAGTTAAAACTGAAACGCAGTTAGCCTTTTTCTGTGCTATTTTTTAAACGAAAGGGTTTTTAAAGTAATCGTGATGGTTTTTATTATGTATGAACGGCTTATATCTTACAGCTAAACCTAGTTCATTAGTAAAATTCTAAGTAAAAAAAAAAAAATAATAATCTAGGTTCTTTGCTGGCTGTGTTAGGATCTTTTTCTCAATCGCAGTACAAATGACAATGATAAAGGGTATCCATAAGTCACATATAAAGGTTCGTTGAAAAAAAAAAGTATTTGTATCATTTTTGGGTTGATGATCAAAAACATGATCAATTTAAATTATACATGGAGTCAAATGTTCCATAAATGTCCAAGCACCAATTGAAATTTAAATATTTTAAGTGACTTTTCATGGTATTACAAGCTGCACACTGTTGCAAGTTTTTAGTTCCTCAATCGAAGTCTGTGATGTATGAAGTTTTAATAATTCATGAAAAATTATCGAATTGAAAAGAGGAAAATTATGACATAACTGAGAGGGAGTGTTCAATTTTTAACCCCATCAAAGCAAATTATAAATGGTGCAGGATAAATATTGTTGAGGCCTTTCGGTAAAACCTACCCCGAAGAAGGACCTGAATTGCAAGATTGTAAATACTCTTCCCCCAAGTAAAATAATTTTATGACCCCCCCCCCATTTCTATTAGTCATCATATAATGCATCTGCTTTCTGCCGGTTTTCAATTATTTTTAATTTTAAATAAACTTAGTTTTCCAAATGCTTTTCGAGGACCCCCTTTTCAGAACCCATTCCTAAGGACATCTTCACATCAGTGGCGTCAGTTCTTAGAAATGTAGGGTGGACTGTATTTTTCAAAATTTATGGGGGAAGGTGGTGTTAATTTTGTTGTTTTTCAATTTCATCAATAGGATTACTAAAAAAAAGTCATTTAGAAAAAAAAACAAGGTATTTCAGAATCTAAAGGGGAGTCGGGGCAAAATATCTTAGAGGAAGGTGGGGGGAGAAAATGGCCCCCCGCACAATAGACACAACCACCTCACATTATTTATTGAATATTTACAAATAAACAAAAGACTGTTTTGGGTCACTGTCAAGAGTTCGTTTGGTTTTGGTAAATCTTATAGCAGAGTTGGAGTTATTTTTTCTCGGAGGGGGGGGGATGTAGACTTTGCCACCCCCAGCCACACCATCAATATTGTAAATATTGCAATTTTTGCCCCAAAATATTACAATTTAAGCTTGTATCGCCACCCCCCGGGTCGCTTGCCCCCCAGATTGGTCCTGTCCTATGGGTAGGTACTATTTGGAAGCTTTTTAACAGTTCTTAACAAAAACCTGTTTTTTAGATTTTGTAAATATCTTCTCCGAATTCTAATTGGACCCAAAATACATACACATCTAGGCGTTATCAAAACTATTAACGCCATCTAGCATTTGGCGACACTTGACATTTTTTCAAGCATTGTAATCGCTTTCCTGTCAGGAACTGAGATCACACAATTATTACTACCCTAATTTACAATAATGAACTAATCATTCTTACTATTACACTCGAAAAACTGCCAAGTGTCGCCAAACACTAGGTGTCTTTGACATTTTTTTTTTGTCGATGCAAGCGCCAGTTCCCGCTCTTATAAGTTACCCTTATCGATACTCTTTAGTTTGGTCTTTTCAGCAGTAGGTATTCCGTTAAACTGCCTTACATTGCTGTGAGATATTCCAAATCATAATGTTTGTTTTGTTGGTTTCTTGCTTCTCTTTTTCTGTTTTTCTTTCTTCTCTCTTTATCTGTGTCTCTTTTTTTGTGTTTGTTTTTTGTCGATACAAGCGCCAGTTCCCGCTCTCCATACTCTTTGGTTGAGTCCTTTCAGTAGCAGGTGTTCCGTTAAACTGCCTTAAATTGATGTGAGCTATTCCGAATAATAATGTTTGTTTTGTTGGTTTCTTGCTTTTCTTTTTCTGTTTTTCTTTTTTTCTCGCTTTTTCATTTTCTCTTTTTCTTTTTTCTATTTTCTATATTATTATTTGAGGAAATGGTGTAGGGCACCGTCGAATTGTAAAATGTCACTTTTTATCATAAAAGATACAACCAAATAGAATACGTGTTTAATAATAGTAGAAGGTCAATGAAAACAGCAACGATATTTATTAGGGTTTAATACCCAATTCGCTACCCATAATGAATCACTCAAAAACTCAATAATTATTTTCATGCCACTAATCAAAAAAAGGGCTTGAAAGAAAATGACTCGTGCTTCTAACTTTTCAGGTGATGGACACAGCGGAAAAAATGAACTGGTAATTTGATAGCTCACCGGTGTGGCGTCCAACTTTTTATTATTAGCGGGTTTATTATGGGTTGGTCACTTACTGCAATACTATACACTAGGGGTTGCATAGTTATTCCGAGATAAGGTAGAGTATTACTTTAAAATCATGTCACAAACGATTGCCACCAAACTCAGTTTTACGTATAAAATAGTAAAAATAAATAAAAAATAAAGTAAAGAATCAGAGGCCTGGTGTGTGAGTATGGAACTCTAATCCAAAGAACATTCGGGTGGCTGAGAACCTATGTCTCTTTAATAGCATATTTAATATCTGTTAGCTAAGGGTACATAGTTTGTCTTTATTTATTATTGTTTTTGATATTTCAAAGTGGACCGACATGATATAGATTTTTTTTCAAACTTTTGTTTTGCTCATGGTTATTCATTTGCTTAATAGTTAGGTGCATCGTAACCTTTTTAAGAGGTTTATGCTTTTGTAATTTATTTGGCGTTGTATTTTTTTTTTTTCTTTTTTTTTTTTATTTTTTTTTTGTAAAATAAGGTAAGTTGAACTGAATTGCAACATCGAAAACAAAAAGCAACGTTAGTAAAGTTTAAGTCACTAAAAATGCACAAACAAAATGAAGCTAAAACAGTAAAGAGTTGGTCCACAAATGAAAAAGAGGGATATTAACAGAGACAACTACTGCTACTACTATCACTGCTAAAAGCTCACCACAGCACCAAGCCAAAACAGCTGTGCACACTCCTCCTCCACCCTAATCTATTCAAAGCATCAAATATATCCCCCCCCCTCATTAAGTTCCAATTTCCTTCAAATCTTCAATTAAGACTTCTTCCCAATCCATTTGGGGACGACCTGTTTTTTGTTTGGTTCCAGATGGATGGCCAGATATAACTATTTTGACAATATGTCATCGTTCATCCGTCACTTGAACTCACCGCATCACAAAGTCACTTGAACTGAACACAACTACGTACACTCCTCCCCATCCCAATTCATTCAAAGCTTCAGTCTTTACCCCTCCCAAGAAGTTCCAATTTCCTTTACATCCTTCCTTATGCCCTCTCTCCTCCCCCGGTCGATAACGACCTGCTTCTCGTTTGGTCCCAAATGGATGGCAAAAAAAAACAATTTTTGGCAATCTGCCATCCTTCATTCTTCATTTGAGCTCATCACCATGTCAGTTGAGCCGAACACAACCACGTATACTCCTCGACTAGCCCAATTCATTCAAAGCTTCAGTCTTTGCCTCCTCCCAAGAAGTTACAATTTCCATTAAAACCTTCCTTATGACCTCTCTTCACCCCGTTCGGTAACGACCTGCTTCCCGTTTGATCCCAGATGGATGGCCAAAAATAATAATTTTTGGCACTCTGCCATCCTTCATCCCTAAAACGTGTCCTAGGCATCTCAACCTTTCTTCCATTATAGGCATGATAAGGGGGATGGAAAAAAATGAATAATTCTGAATCGGATATATAAAATACCATAAAGTCAAGTTTAATTCAGCTAAAATTTACTTATAAAAGATATATTACTTATAAAGAATGCACATATAAAAGATATACAAAAAAAAAATGTCAAGTTTGAAATAAACAGCTAAGGAAATTTCTCAAAGCCGGTTTAATCATAAAATAAATAAAAAGAAAATATAAAAAAGGAAGAAATGAAATTCTTTTGGTGGCTCTGAGTTTTCACCATATGCTTGGGGCACAATCAATGAAAATCAGACACTTATTAGAGGGAAACTGCCGCTAGTTTTTGAAACAAAGTCTCCAAGCACCATCTAGCGCTTGGAGACTTTGTTTGACCCAAAAGGCCTGCATGGTTATCTTCTCATGTACTTTAGAATGTAGAGGAGGGCAAAGAAAGCAGAGGTCTGTCACCCATAAGCCTAGCAACTTAAACTGCATTACCCTGCTTTAAGCAGGGTAATGCAATTTGCTTTAAGCAGGGTAATCGCAGGTTAAGCAGGCTGCTTAACCTACGAAGATTATCCCAAGTTAACCCAATTCTGCTTCCTGCAGAGTGAATTCTGACCTTAAATAGTTCCTAAAAAGTACTGATTAAAAGTCAGTTAGGATGTTCTTTTTCTCCTTTCTACTGCTATTTTCAACAGTTTTCTCCTTTCTATTGCTATTTTCAACTGTTTTCTTTTCTCCTTTCTATTCCTATTTTCAACTGTTTTCAACCGCTTTCTTTTTCTCCTTTCTACCGCTATTTTCAACTGTTTTTTTTCTCCTTTCTATTACTATTTTCAACTGTTTTCTTTTCTTCTTTCTATTGCAATTTTCAACTGTTTTTTTCACCTTTACATTGCTATTTTGAACTGTTTCAAATACTGTTGCTGCTTTTGGAATTTTCAAGAAGATTTGCTAATTTCTTAGATTTGCATACTTTTTTTTACAAATATAAAAATAAGAATTGACAGAAGCAGCTGGGTATTACCTGGTTATTAAGTATTTAATATTTATACTTTTATCACCCGAAACCATTTACCAATTGAAAATATGTAGCATTTCTACTAATATTCACTGTGTTAATTTTTGCTACTCCTTTTATCAGTATTTGATTAAACTAGCCATTTTAACCTAAGCCTACTTTCTACAGATTGTATTTTGACTTTCAATAAGCCTTGAAAATAAAAATGCTGATTAACCTATCAGTTAGAGAAAAAATTAAGATTTAATTCTATTTCAGCTTATATTAATTTAAAAATCATGAGTAAAAACAGAGGATGGCTGGTCCCCAGCCCCCCATTGCACATCCAGGCTGAAGGGCCATGAAACAGAGATCACCACCACCGGCTTGGCCAATAGAGTTTAGAGCTGCGCTTTTTTTTATTAATCATGTCAATTTAATTGTTTAAATTTTAAATTAAACTGAGTTGAATAATTAAATTTAATTGTCAATTTAATTTAGTCATTTTCTTAGAAAGTGGCCGGACACTAAACTGAAAGTGGCACTAACACTACAAGGGGTCTTAATCCCTATCTTCGCGGATGTTAAATCATCTAAGAACCAATTTTTAATTTCCAATTATCATAGGCAGCGCAATCGCTCTGCCTAAGTAAAGAATGATGTTGGCACAATGTATTATTTTTTTTTTCCATACCAGGGCATTTCGTATCGAAGGAGTTGTCGTAGAAACTTGGAAAAGGGCTCATTCGATTAGAAATAGAAAGGGCTGATGCCCTTTTTAATAGTCGAAAGTGATTGAAAGGCAACTAACACCCCTTCCACGCCCACCATTTCCCCAAACACATCCAATCAAAATTTTGAGATAGCCATTTTATTCAGCGTAGTTGAATTCCAGATATAAATTATGTTTTTGAGGAGGACACTCCCCCAGAGCCCTCCGGGCAAGGGTTTTAAGTTATGCCCTGGGGCATATAAGAATGATGTTGGCACAATGTATTATTTATTATTATTATTTTTTTTGCTTTAGACCAGGGCATTTTGTATCGAAGAAGTAGTCGTATAAACTTCGCAAAAGGCTCATTGAATTGGAAATTGGAGTGGCCTGTGCCCTTCTTAATAGTCGAAAGTAATCGGAAGACAACGAACACCCCTTCCACGCCCACCATTTCCCTAAATACATCCAATCAAAATTTGAGACAGCCATTTTGTTCAGCGTAGTTGATTTCCAGATAGAACTTATGTTTTCGAGGAGGACACTCCCCCACAGCCCTCAGGGCAAGGGCTGTAAGTTATGCCCTGGGGGCATATAAGGTTTTTATAGAAAGCTTTCTCGTAGAAACTTCAAAAAGGGCTCATTTGATTGGAAATTGAAAGGGCTAGTGTCCTTTTTAATAGTCGAAAGAGATTGGAGAGTAATTAACCCCCTTTCACGCCCACCTTTTCCCCAAACACATTCAATCAAAATTTTGAGATAACTGTTTTGTTCAACATAGTTGAAAGTTCTGGGAAGTAGGTCTTTGAGGATGACAACCCCCTCACATTCCTTAGGGCAAGGGTTGTAAGTTATGCCCTGGGGGCATATAACGTTTTTATAGAAAGCATTCTTGTAGAAACTTCAAAAAGGGCTCATTCGATTGGAAATTGAAACGGCTAGTGGCCCTTTTAGTAGTCGAAAGTGATTGAAAGGCAACTAACACCCCTTTCAAGCCCCACCATTCCCCAAACACATCCAATCAAAATTTTGAGATAGCCATTTTGTTCAACGTAGTTGAAAGCTCTGGAAATTAAACCTTTGAGCAGGACACTCTCCCCACAGTCTTCAGGGCAAGAGTTATAAGTTATGCCCTGGGGGCATATAAGGTTTTTATTGAAAGCACTGTCGTAGAAACTTGAACAAGGGCTCATTCGATTGGAATTTCAAAGGGCTAGTACCATTTTTAATAGTCAAAAGACATTGGAGGGCAACTAACCCTCCTCTCACAACCACCGTTTATCCAAACACATCCAATCGAAATTTTAAGATAGCCATTTTGTTCAACGTAGTTGTAAGTTCTGGAATTTAAGTCTTTGAGGATGACAGCTCCTCCCCATCAGAGCCCTCAGGGCAAGGGTTACAAGTTATGCCCTGGGAGCATATAAGATTTTTATTGAAAGCTTTGTCGTAGAAACTTGAAAAAGGGTGCATACGATTGGAAATTCAAAGGGCTAGTGCCCTTTGTAATAGTCGAAAGTGATTGGAGGACAACTAATACCCCTCTCACGCCCACATTTTCCCCAAACACATCCAATCTAAATTTTTGATAACTATTTTGTTCAACGTAGTTAAAAGTTCTGCAAATTAGGTCTTTAAGGATGATATCCCCCACAACCCTAAGGGCAAGGGCTGTAAGTTATGCCCTGGGGACATATAAGGTTTTTGTAGAAAGCTTTGTCGTAGAAACTTCAAAAAGGGCTCATTCGATTGGAAATTGAAATGGCTAGTGTCTTTTTAATAGTCGAAAGTGATTGGAGGGCAACTAATCCCCCTCCCACAACCACCATCTCCCCAAAGACATAAAATCAAAATTTTGAGATAGCCATTTTTTTCTACGTAGTTGAAAATTTTGGAAATTATGTCTTTGTGGATGACAACCCCCCCCCCCCCACATCCCTCAGGATAAGGGTTGTAATTTATGCCCTGGGGCATACAAGTTTTTATAAGAAGAGTTGTCGTAGAAACTTCAAAAAGGGGTAAAGCCCTTTTGAATAGTCGAAACTGATTGAAGAGCAACTAACCCCCCTCTCACGCCCCCCATTTTCCCAAACACATCCAATCGAAATTGTTAGATAGTCATTTTGTTCAACTTAGTAGAAAGTTCTGGAAATTAGGTCTTTGAGGATGACAACCTCCCCCCCCCCCCCAAAAAAAAACCTCAGGGAAAAGGTTGTAAGTTATGCCCTGGGGACATATAAGGCTTTTATAGAAAGTTTTGTCGTAGAAACTTCAAAAGGGCTCATTTGATTGGAAATTGAAAGGGCTAGTGCCCCTTTTCACGGTTGAAAGGGATTGAAGGCCAACTAACCCCCCTCTCACACCCACCAGTTCCCCAAACACATCTAATCAAAATTTTGAGATAGCCATTTTGTTCCACGCAGTTTAAAGTTCAGGAAATTATAACTTTGATTAGAACACTCCCCCCCCCCCACAGTCTTCAGTGCAAGGGTTATAATTTATGCCCTGGGGGGCATAGAAGGTGTTTATAGAAAGTGTTGTCGTACTCAAAAAGGGTTCATTCGATTGGAAATTGACAGGGCTAGTGCCCTTTCTAATTGTCGAAAGTGATTGGAAGGCTTGACATTTTTATAGTAAAGATCGATCTCGGTACAATGTATTATTATTTATTTATTTTTGTTTGTTTAGAGTAGGGCTTAAAACCCCTATGCCTTCCCAAGGCCAGAAGTTAATTTGCACTTTACTAAAAAAAAAAAAAATGAATGTGAATTGTCAGTTTAATATACATATACTGATATTTAGTATTAAAAATCTTAATATTATTTGATTTATTAAAGTTATGAAAGTAAAAACATTTATATTTTTTCAGTAAAGTGCAAATTATGTTCTGGCCTTGGGAAGGCATAAGGTGTTTTGAGCCCTACTCATGTTAATTTTTGCTCGTTTTGAGTTTGACTCGGTTATTTATTGGAATTTCGGTTCTTTTTGGGTTTCATCTATTTATCGATCCTGATTTGTGGTAGTTTTACGCTTGGTAGATTATTTGATTTCATTTTTTGTTCATTTTTGGTTTAATGGAGTTCTTTACTTTTCCTTGAAAAACTTATTTTGTGGAAAAAGTTTTTTTTAATTAATCTTAGACACAACGGAGACAAGGTAGGTTGTGAAGTATTTACGACTAATATTGCTGCAAGTAAATTTGCAACAACGGTAATAACGATGATTTGTGCCTAGTGCAGATAGTAATTTAATTAGGATCTCCTAGGGATAACTTTTGCATTGAAGGTTTTTAATAAACATGTCTATCTACAAGTTTCCTGGCAGAGGTAATCAGTATAAGCCAGGCTACAGCAGGTAGTGTCAATTAATTAAACAGTTCATGGTAATGAACTGGAGTTAAGGAGCGACCCGGCTCAATAGTAACCGAAACTCTAAAAAAAGAAATTTTGATATCAAAAGAATCAGGTTTTTATGCTAATTTCAAATATATAAGTTTCATTAAGTTTTGTTTTACCCATCAAAAGTTAAACGCCTAAGAATATTTGCCTTATTTTCGAAAAAGGGGGAAACACCCCATAAAAGTCATAGAACCTTAAGGAAAATCACATCATTAGAATCAGCGTATCAGAGAACCCTATTAAAGAGGTTTCATGCTCCTATCTGCAAAAGTGAGGAATTTTGTATTTTTTGCCAGAAGAAAGATCACGGATGCGCGTTTATTTGTTTGTTTTTTTCCCCAGGGGTGATCGTATCGCCCCAGGGGTACTAGAATATCGCGGGAGGGCTCATTCAAACGGATATTAGAAGTTCTAGTGCCCTTTTTAAGTGACCAAAAAATGGAGGGCAACTAGCTCCCTCCCACACTCATTTTTTTTTCACAAAGTCACCCGATCAAAATTTTGAGACAGCCATTTTTTTCAGCATGGTCGAAAAACATAATAACTATGTCTTTGAGGATGACTTAATCCCCCACAGTCCCCGGGGGAAGGGCTGCAAGCTATGAACTTTACCCAGTGTTTATATATAGTATTGTTTATTGGGAAGTATACAGACGTTTTCAGGGAGAATTTATTCTGGTGGCGGGGAGGGTTTTCACGGGGGAAGGGACACTTCTATGAAGGAGCGCCGGATTTCCCAGCATTATTAATATAAAAAGATCAGAAACTAAATAAAAAAAAACAAGTTTTCAAATGAAAAACTTCTCAACTGAAAGCTTTACCACATCAAAACTTAACTCGACAAAGAAATGCCGTGTATATGATCGATTTTTTATCAAAGTCACTGCTTTATTTATTACGCAAATTTTTGTTTTAGTACTTTTATAAAAACTATTTATTTTAATTAACGGCTTTTGTGATTAAGGGGTCATTCTCAAAGAATTGGGAAAAAAAAATCGAACTTTAGCGTAAAGAGCGAAGTATTGACTAGGGGGCGAACCCCTCTAATATTCGTAATAAAAATATACGAATATAAAAGTTTGTTACGAAAGTTAATTCGTAAGGTACGTATATTTACTACAAATAAAACAGTTCGTAAATAAAATTAAACAACTTTCGAGAAAGCCATTTAGCCAAAAAAAAAATGTAAAATGAATATGGAAATTTCATTTTAATTATTCATGTACGGTGAGCCAAAATCAAAACCTGTATTAATTTAAAAACGTTCAGAAATTAAATAAAAAACAATTTTTTTTTTAACTGAAAGTAAGGAGCGACATTACAACTTAAAACGAACAGAAATTATTCTGTATATGAAAGGGGCTGTCCCCTCCTCAACGCCTCGCTCTTTACGCTAAAGTTTGACTCTTTCTCACAACTCGATTTTTTTTAACAATAAAAAATTTAGCGTAAACAGCGAGGCGGTGAGGAGGGGACAGCCCCTTTCATATACGGAATAATTTCTGTTCGTTTTAAGTTTTAATGTCGCTCCTTACTTTCAGTTAAAAAAAACTTGATTTTTTTATGTAATTAATTAAAAAAATTGTTTCCACAAAATAAGTTTTTCAAAGAAAAGTAAAGGACTCAATTAACTAAAAATGAGCAAAAAATAAAATCAAATAATCTACCAAGCGTGAAACTACCACAAATCAGCATCGATAAATAAATGAAACCCAAAACGAACAGAAATTACAATAAATAACCGAGTCAAACTCAAAACGGGCAGAAATTAACATGAGTAGGGCTCAAAAGCCCTATGCCTTCCCAAGGCCAGAACGTAATTGACACTTTACTGAAAAAATATGAATTTTTTTACTTTCATAACTTTAATAAATCAAAAAATATTAACATTTTGATTACTAAATATCAGTATATGTATATTAAACTGACAATGCACATTCATTTGTATTTTTTTCAGTAAAGTGCAAATTATGTTCTGGCCTTGGGAAGGCATAGGGGTTTTGAGCCCTACTCATGTTAATTTCTGCTCGTTTTGAGTTTGACTCGGGAGGGCTGTGGGGGAGTGTTCTCCTCAAAAACATATTTTTTATCAGGAAATCGACTACGCTGAACAAAATGGCTATCTCGAAATTTTGATTGGATGTGTTTGAAGAAGTGGTGGGCGTGGAAAGGGTGTTAGTTGACTTCCAATCACTTTCGACTATTAAAAAGGGCACTAGCCGTTCCAATTTCCAATCGAACGAGCCCTTTTTCAATTTTCTGAGACAACTCCTTCGATACGAAGTGCCCTGGTATGGAACAAAAAAAAAATTAATACATAGTGCCAACATCGTTCTTTACTCAGGCAGCGCGGTTGCGCTGCATATGATAAACACAGAGAAACCAAGCGAGTAGGGTACTTGTAAAGAAATCTTATGACTCATAGCATCCATGTCCTTCTTATTGGCTCATATTATCAGACAGCAGAACCAATCAGGTGAAGTATGACTTTTTGTTCTATTATTGGTTTGACAGTTTAACCAATCAGATTTTATAAAAGTCAGGGTTAGCTGGCTTTTCTTTCTGAAATACGCTGCGTCATAGACGTAAACCAATGAAATCAAACTTTTTTTTTAACCACAAAAGCCTAGAATGCAGACTGTTCAACAATGAAGACAATGGAAAATAGAAACTCGATTTTTCTCTTCGTTGAAGCACGGGAAGATAACTGTTCTCACCTGCTATGCACCGACAAACGAGGCCCAAGATGAAGATAAGGACGATTTCTATGCGGTACTGTCCTCCGAGCTCTCCTCCGTGCCTCCACACAACTACCTCCTAGTCTTAGGAGATTTTAACGCTGGTGTGGCTAACAGATCTGGTCTATACGATGCTGCTGTTGGAACTGTGACAGTTGACGCTCTGAATGATAATCGTGAGCGGCTGCTCAATTGCTGTATCACCCACGCTCTATCAGTCACAAATATTTAGTTTGTGAGAAAAGACATTGCGGAGTACAAATGGTACAGCAATGATGGCATGATAAAAAGATGCTTGACTACATCATTGTTCGACCACGCTGGCTTTCGTGTGTCAAGAACTGCCGCTCATACAGAGGTGCCAAGCTCGATAATGCCGACAATCGTCTCGTCTCTGCAAGGATAAAACTCCGGCTGAGGGTTAATAAGAATAACTCTTCATCCACCAAGAAGATAGACACCTCTAGACCGAAGCAGGATCCCTCAGTTCGCGAGCGGTATATGGTTGAAGTCTCTAACCGCTTCGAGGCTCTCCAGGTGTGTTCAGAAAGCGAGTTAGCATTGACCACATTCAAAGACAATGTTCTCAGAGCAGCTACCGAAGTTGTGGGCTCGAAGCCGCGAAAGAAGAAAGAGTGGATTAGCAAAAAGACGCTTGAAATAATTGAGCAGAGACGGCAAGCGAGATTACGAGGAGATATGACACTCTACACACAGCTCAACAAACAACGGAACTCCTTACTTCACGAGGACAAGAAAGACTTCATTGCGGGTAAAGCCGCTGAGCTCGAGCAAGCTGCCTAAAAGAAAGACATAGGCGCAACATTCAAGATCCTGTGCGAGCTGACTGGCCAACATGCCATGACGTCCACAAGCCTGAAAGCAGCAAATGGAGAAACTGTATACAATCAGTCTCAATGTGTTGGTCTCTGGGAGAAACACTTTAATAAGCTGCTAAACTCAGATCCACCCGACTGCATTGACCCAGGGCTTGTTGCCGCTGCTACAGAAGCTACCCCTGGCCCTGACGGCGCCGAATTTTCTCCTGATGAGATTAAATCGGCCGTGAGGAAACTGAAAAAAAATAAAGCAGCTGGCACCTGTGGCATCGCTTCAGAGCTACTTACTACGGGCTGCCCTGCAATGATACTTTATCTGCAGATGGTGTTCAGCATAATCTGGCGCACTGAAGTTATACCGTCAGACTGGAAGAAAGGAATCATCGTTCCAGTTTTTAAGCGCAAGGGCAGCAAGACGGATTGCAACTACCGTGGTATCACCCTACTCTCTCTTCCTGGAAAGCTATTTGCAATGCTACTGTTGAAACGTGCAATAGGTTTACTACATGCTTTGCGCCGCCCTCAACAAGCCGGATTCATGCCAGGAAGATCGACAACTGAAGAGATTTAAACGGTCAGACAGATCATTGAGAAGACACTGGAATTCAACAAGAAAGCTTACATAGCTTTCATTGACTTTTGTTCTGCCTTTGACACTGTTGATAGGCAGTCTCTTTGGCTAATCCTGAAAGCTGTAGGCCTACCAACAAAGATGGTCAGCCTCTTTAAAGAACTCTAGAGCAGCACAGAAAGAGCCGTCCTTATTAACAGGAAGCTTTCTTCTTCATTCCCCATCAAAAATGGTGTACGGCAAGGATGCACTGCTGCTCTTGAGCTGTTTAACTGCGCCATCGACCACATTTTGAACAAGACACACTAAGCCCACCCTTTCCGCAGAAGTTATGCTGGGAGGACTTTGTCTGATGTAGACTTTGCCGACGATGTAGCCATCCTTAGCAAAAATCTCGACCGAGTTAAGTCTGCACTCGAGACATTCTCCTCCACTGTCTCCAGAGTTGGGCTGCAAATTAACTGGAAGAAAACAAAGATCAAGCCCATAGAAAAAATCGCATCGGCATCACTCTTAACTATTGCAATCAACGCCCAAGCTGTTGACGAGGTAAGGCAGTTCATTCATCTCGGATCAATTATATCGTCAAATGGCACACTTGACGCCGAAACCTCAGCCAGATCAGCCAAGACGAACTCTGTATTCGAACGGCTCCTGAGAGTAGTCTTCCATAAACTGCAAATTAGTCGCCTTACAAAAGCCCGTATTTACAACGCCACAGTCGCAGGCATCATACTATACTCTTCTGAGACATGGCCAATAACCCAGACACAGCTAAGAAAGATCGATGCCATCCAAACTAGACACGTGCGTCAAGTTGAAGGCTTCAAATGGTGCCACAAGATCCAAAATACTGAGATCCTGAGGACCTTCAAGTTAGCAAACCTCTCCACCCAAGTAGAGGCTCGTTCTCTAAGATGGTACGGCCAATTACTCCACCTCCCACCAACTACCCCTGCAAGGATCATATCGGACTTCAATCCATCGATTGTCTGGAAACGTTCTCGACGGAGACTGCGCAACAGATGGGCTGATGTTATAAATCAACGCCTCTTCAACCGCAACATCGGCCCAAATGAGGCCCCATCCTTAGCCCTGGACAGGGCTGCTTGGAAAAGACTGACAGTGCTGTCAACCAGTTCCCTCTACGCTGGCGACCCTGCTGAACAAGAGCGTTAAGTAAGTAAGTAAGTAAGTTGAAAACTCCCTTAGAGGGTGAACTTGTGTCTCGGGATTACTTTAGATTGGAAACTGTTCCACATGACAAAAATCTTGAGACCAAAAACTTTAATAACCCTGCCTGTCTAAAAGTTTCCTGTTGGAGGCAATTGGTTTCCTGGTGAAACCTAGTATGAGCCAAGCTAAGACGAGTAGTGCAAATTTTAAATTTCTTCTGGACGGACAGAAGTATTAAAGTTGTAAGATTTCAGGATAATTGCCTGGTCAAAACACTCAAAAGCGACTGATAAAGTTTTTTATGACTATCAACAGAAGGTGATTCTCTTATAGCTTAAAAGAAACACTCAGAAGCGAAATTTTCTAGGACTATCAACAGAGGGTCGATACCCTTACAGCTCGACTTTGGAAATGCTCGAAAGGAGACCTTCGGGTGTTCAGCGGTAAATGACACGCGTGCTTACTCAGTTATGGGACTGACTTAAGAGGTACACAATGTTAGAATAGAAAAGAAAAATACATCAACTGAAAAGTCCAATGCAAAAAGTCCTGTAGTGACGCAGTGGGTCTGATCTCAGCTTGGTAATACGGCACAAAAGTTCAAACTCAGCTGCAACAACACACTGTAGGGCTCCGAATTTGATTCCGAAGATAGGATTATGCCAAAGAATGTCCATACTAATCCAAACAAGAAGAAGAAATATGGATAGTCCTTTAGAGGCGTAGTGATATTAATCTCGGCTTGATAATACGGACTCGTTCGAACACACTCCAGGGCTCGGAATTTCATTCTAGTGGTGAGATAATGTGAAAGCATGTCCATACTAATCCAAACAAGAAGAAAAAGGAAAATATTGGGGGGTGCTGTAGGGGTGCTGTGAAATCGATCTTAGCCTGGTAGTACAGGACTCAAGAGTTCGAACTCAGCTGCAGCAACACACTGCAGGGCTCCGAATGGATTCCGGCGATAAGATTATGCGAAAGCGTCTCTATATTAATCCTGTAAACCTTTACTACTCCCTTCTGATGATGTTCAGGTTTACATTGATAAACATCTAATATAGGTACTGGTAAGCATGTAGCCGAATCTTCCAGATCTAAGGGTTCACGTGGGAGGAGATAGAAGAGTCTCTTTACTATAAACTGTGCATTTATTCTACAAAGTATGTCTATATACATAGTTTGAAAACAAGCACAAGAGAAGAACTTTACAGAAGTACTGCACGAGAGGAACTGCTTGTAACACTTCAGAAATCCGAATATATAATGATTTCCAAGGTTCTTAGAAACACTTTCTACTATATTAAAATTGTCCAAGTTCCACTTTCTGGTATTATAAATCTAGTTTTTCTGATTCCCATTTCTACAAGGCAAAAGCATCATAAATTCTATAAGCGCGTGTTCTATTTAGTGTTTCTAGAATTCAAAGTAAATTTCGAAGATTAAGTTGACCCACATTGCATTAAAAAAAGGTTTCATGTTTCCTGTTCCAAGACTTAATTTCTAAAGTTTACAGAGATAATTTCGGAGACCACACTGCCTTTCCATGACGATAAAAATAAAAGTTCAAAATAGGGATAAAATCCTATTTAATAGACAGTGTATAGAAATTCACAAAAATACCAGATATTTCGGTCACATATACAGTGACCGTCATCAGTAGCAAAACTATGGTAGTAAATCAGTAGTAAAAGAGTTTTACTACTGATGACGGTCACTTTATACGTGACCGAAATATCTGGTATTTTTGTGAATTTCTATACACTGTCTATTAAATAGGATTTTATCCCTATTTTGAACTTTTATTTTTTAAAGTTTACAGATTTTTCCCCCATTTTTTCAAAATTATTTTTACTAAAAAGAATTTTCCAAACCCAATAAAAGTTTCTATTTAAGGCATTTTATATCGACATATAATCAGTCACGGGTACAAACTTAAAGGATAAAAAAATATCCACACAAAATGTCATATCATCGGTCACTCCACGGGTTTTGCAGGATTGATTCGAATTGTAGATTTCTTCAGATATTTTCTTATAGTTCTTTTATGGTTCCAAATGAGAGTTGTCTTCACTCATCACTTTTATAAAAAATTTTAACAGAATAATCAAATTGAAATGTCACTGTTTTAAGTCACGCTTGCAATCTTGTTCACAGAGAATTCGCAGTCCCTACACCTAAGTATACACTGTTCTTCAAAAAAAAAAAAAAAAAAAAAAAAAAAAAAAAAAAACTCACAGAAATCGAAGAGAACAAAAAATTCAAAAAATGTATCTCTAAACAAAACCATTATTATAAAAAATAAAAAAAATGAGGATTTTTCAAATATTTCGAAGATCAAAATCAAGCCATTTTCCTCACTAATTTCCCAATTCATTTCTTTCTTTTTTTCTAAATCTCATTTAATAAACTTTTAACCAATCTTAAAAAAAAAACTTTTGAATGTAAATCTTGGAACAGGAAACATGAAACCTACTTTTAATGCAATGTGGGTCTTTGAAATTTATATTGTATTCTAGAAACCCTAAGTGGAACACGGGTTTATAGAATTTAATATAAATTTCAAAGATAAAGTTGACCCACATTGCCTTAAAAATAGATTTCATGTTTCCTGCTCCATGACTTGCATTCAAATGTTCACAATTCAAAGAAGAAGAATATTCAATGCGAAACACATAAAGAAGCGACCAAATGGTACAAATGCACCACATTCATCAACTCTAGCTCCTTTACCCCCTATAAAGTAAACAATGGCAGAATAGAGCTTTCTATGAAAACGCGCCAATTTGAAGAATTAAATGCACACCTGAAAAAGAGCCCAAGGTGGTGCAAATGCGCCCTATCTGGCAACACCGGTTCCCTTACCTTCTACTTACAGCAAGGGGTACACAATGGCAAAGCAGAACGTTTTACGAAGAAGTTGGGAAGGCGTCATAGCATTGAACCGTCAGGAGCACGAACGTCAGGAGCAGTACAAAATCCGTCATGACATCGACAAAAAAAATCCATCAGAACCTCGAACCGTCATAACATCGAAAATTTTAAAACTTTAGTTTTTTGGGGTTTAGGGGGGAAAGGTACCTAGGTTGGTTTAGGTTACGTATTTAATATATGCTATAATTTACCCCCACCCCCCTGATGGGCAAATATATAGACGAATTTGTTTCTAAACTATAAAACACTTGTTGCTATTATATAAACTTATAGAAAATTTTAGATGTTATGACGGTTCGAGGTTCTGATGGTTCGATGTTATGACGTTTCGTGCTTGCGACAGTTCGCCGAAATGGTAGCACCCCGGAAAAGTTTACATGCACAAACTGTGATCTCTCTTCACTCAAGCCGCCAAACAAAGAGACATCCGAGGGGTGTTGTAACTCCAGACGATGTGTTATATTAGATTTTAATCAAAGCCGTTTTTATAAGCATTCGAGCCATATCTTGAGAACTATGTTCCAGACCTCCTCCAAGAAATTCTACCCTTCGCGAGACATTGCTCACTGCCTCCCTCTGTTAAGGATTGCCATTCACTCTTCAAAAGATTAAATAAATAAAAAACATTTCAACTGAAAGTAAGAAGGAATGTTAAAACTTGAAACGAACAGAAATTATTCCGTACATGAGGGCGGCTCGCTAATTGGAAAATTCCCCCCGCGTAAAATTCTACCCTGAAATTTCCCGCAGACAATTCCGTTCTCGCTGAAAATCCACCGGAAAACTTTCACCCGAAAATTCCTCCTGGAAAATTATCCCTAATTTCTTCGAAGGAAACTTTTTTTTTAATTCAATTTCTGATCTTTTTTAAATCATGCCAAAAATCTCCCTTCCTCCTGGGAAAATTTTCCTTGGAAACCCCCCCCTCCCACGTGGAAAGTCCATTCAACGGAAAATCACCCCATGGAAAATTCCTCAAGTGGACCTTACAGCCATGCTCAATCAAATTGCTGTCACAAAATTTGATCGGATGTCTTTAGGGAAAAGGGGCCGCAGAAGGGGGCTAGTTGCCCTCCATTCTTTTTTATTAATTAAAAAAAAGAGCACTATAGCTTTTAATGTCTGTTCAAACGAGCCCCCTCTCGATTTTCTATGACCATTAATTCGACACGATCACCTAGGAAAAACAAAAAAAGAACAAAAATAAACACGCATTCGTGATTTTTCTTCTGGCCAAAATAAAAAAAAATGTAAAATTTGATATTTTTGTAAAAATAATCTTGACACCTCCACAGTGGGGTTATATGATATGCAAAATCTGGCGGTGTGATTTTCATTAAAATTACTCGACCTTTCGGGGATGTTTTTCCCCATTTTCAAAAATCAGGCAAATTTTCCCTGGCTCATGGCTTCTTCCGGTAATATTAAAGAGTTTTATATATTCAAAATCAGCATAAAAAGAAATTTTTCTGATCTATATAAATTATTTTCAATATTCCTTTTTATCAGAATTTTGGTTACTATTGGCTCGAGTCGCTCCCTACTTACAGTTTACAACTTACTACCTACTTACACATTACCACGAACTGGAAGATTATTTAGATAGATTTTCCCCCAACAATTCAGTATTTTCGACTATTTAGATAGGCTATTTTTTGGCCAAAACTTGAATATAGTGATTGACGAATTGTAATTTAGTGCTCGTTACGTAATCAAAGTTTCTGTCCATATTTTGTTTTAGTAATTTTTGGTAATTGCTAATTGTGTTCCATTACAGTATCGGCCATTAAGCCTTTTGTGTGGCGGAGAAGGAGCTAAAAAAGGATTTTTTTTTTGTTTATACATTTAAATAAAGAACTCTCGAAAATATTACACAAGTTTTGCTTTTCAGCAGTTTTCATCTGATAATTGATTAGAGCCAAATGGACTAATATATAAAGGATCCCAGAAACAAAGGAAATAGCCCACCTATAATTATAATTGATATAGTAGCCATGTCATGTCAGTAAATTTGCCGCTAAGGCCCCTAAATGAAAATTGAGTCTACTGTTTGAAACATAAGCCTATTTAAAACGATTCGATCCGCTTGTATTGCCATGATGCATCAGTCCCAATTCAAGTGGTTAGATTTTCCATAGTCAAGGCCTTAAGCAGTGTTCAGTCAATAGTCGCGCACAAAGTACGTCATTAATTGCTGTATTCTTGTTTTAAGTACGATCCCAAATTTAAAGTGGGAATTAGTCCCGGGAACATCAGGCAAGAATCCCTTTTCTTTAGGGGGGGGGTAACCATCAAAAGATTTTTTTACAGTTATTTTTTAATTAAAAAAGTTTACGCTTGCATTCTTTTTTCTCATTTTAGTGAGGAGGTCCTCACTGAAATAAAAAAAATTTCCCCTGAAAATTTTCCCCTTAGTTCTAATTAGTTGCCTCTCATTCTGCACTTAATGACGTGTGACCTATGATGACATCGTATACCCATTGTTAGGGCCAAGGTAACCACAACCCAAGGATTGGCTATTCTCGTGTCAGTATGGTTTCACATGTAATTGTAAAAAAATGAGGGATGTTTTTCAATTTAAGGGATCTAAATCTCCTGGTAAGGGTTTAAGATCATAAAAAATCGAAGTTCTATATTATGATTCCTATTCTGTGGCATGTTCAGTCTCTTTAAAGCATGTAAATAACAACAGATTCATTTTTTTGAGGGGGGGGGGGTCACATTTACTTTAATCCAATAGCTTCTGATTCTTAAAAAAGACACTAGAACTTTTGATTTACAATCAAAATAGCCCTCTCTCGAGTTTCTGCAACCACCCCTTTTACAAAAAGTGGCAGGGGATAAAAAAAAATTACACATTGAGGCCACGTCTGAAGGCGCATTCTGATACAAAGCCGATTTTGAATCATTTACTTAATTATTTCTATAGGCCTAATCGCTCATGATTTACATAACTAACTGATGCAACAAAACCTAAATATGATCATGCTTGACTGCTTCACCAATATAGCACGCTTTAAATTTTACAACCAAAACAAAAACAGGGGTAGTAGTCAGGATTGGGGCACAGCAGACTCGTTTAGTTTAAAATTGGTGATATGTTGCATCTGTATTTTCCAGGCAGGTGCGCATCACTCAATCGCACCTGCGTCACAGATGGTTAATATTGAGCCAAAGTTGAATTCCCTTTCTAGAGAGTATGCCCGTCTTCTGGAGGTTGTAACCACAAACGCGTGCGCCGAAACAAATTTTTAGGGGTTACACACTCCACCGGTGATGACAACATGATAAAGGAACTTTAAAGCGCTAATTAGATGAAACAAGATATTGGGAGGTTTTCGTAAATTATCAATTTTTTTTTGCAATTGTCTTTATCTTTATTTCTTTTGAAGGGATTACTTGCCAAATTTCAAGGGGGTTTCGCCTCACTGATGATGATGCCATGATAAAGGAACTTTGAAGCACTAATTCAATGAAACAAGATATTCAACTGTTTTTTCTGTAATTTTGTTGTTGTTGTTTTGTTTGTTTTTGATGTTTTTTTTGCTTCGTTTCTTTCAAAGGGTTATTCCTTAAATTTGTAGGGGTCTCTAATCATGAAACACAATAAAGAGACTTAGAGACGGCAATAATTATAAGGAACAAGATATTTGAAGTTTTTGCAAGTTCATTTTTTTGTTGTTTTTTAGTTTTTTTGTATCTATGTTTTTATTTTCAAGGAGTTACTTGTCAAATATGAAGGGTACTAATACAGCTGATGATAATAGTATAATAAAAGGGCTTTGAAGCACTAATTACGTGAAACAAAATGTCAGAAACTATTTTATGATTCGTTTCAGTTTTTTTTTGTTCGAGTGTTTTTTTTGCTTGTCTTTTTGTTGTTTTTGCTAGTCTTTGTATCGTTTTTGTCTCTTCAAGAGGTTACTTGTCAAATTTCAAGAGGTCTTTGATGATGACAGCTTGATTGTTTGTTTTACTGTCATTTTTTTGCTATTCAGCTATTTTAGATTTTTGTTTATTTGGTAAAAATAAAGTATTATTATTATGGATGCAGGAATTGCTTCGATATTTATTTACACGGATGGAACTGGACAACCGTAAAAACAGAAGAAGTCAGCATGCCTGGGGTCTTCCAAAATATTTATAAGATTTTTCCGTAATTACTCATGGTTGCAGTAATAGCTACAACCTAGTAAAGAGCGAATTATAGTAAAGAGCGGCTCATAGTAATTAAATGTATAAAAATGTATTAAAAAACCCCGTCTAGTGGGAAAAAATTGTCATTTCTATCTGATTTAGGAATGGTGACTATTATTTCTGTTAATCTTAACAGAAGCATAAAATTTTGAAAAACAAATTACAATATAAGTCGTCTGTTTTCTCTCACAGTTTACTATTTTGACAAGTTTGACCCCTCATAAAAATAACTTCCCTGATACACATAGTGCAACGAAATGTACATGCAATGCTAAAGCACATTGAATCTTTAAAATGTTCTTTTTAATTTCCTTTCCTCATTTTATCCATGTATCTTTCTTACCTTATTGCTTTTCTTTTATTTCTTATATTCTTTCTTATATCTTTCTCATTATTTTCTGATTTCCTTCTTTTCTTTGAAAAACAAATTAAAAGTTATTTTTGGAGAGTTTACCGAACTCAATTTATTTTTAATTTTATACAAAATTAAATTGGTATAAATTAGTTTTTTAACGAATGAAAAGAGCAAGATTAAAACTCAAAACGAATATAAGTTGCTCTTTATATAGGGGAGATTGACATACTTTACGCTGGAGTTTGAGTGCTTTCCTGAAAACATTTACAGTGCACCAAGAAAAACAAATCGTCATTGCAAGTTTTCTTTTAACCTATGCCTTTCAAAAGACTTGAGTTGAAAATTTTGGTTTTGGAAGCAAGTAGGCTAGGCTACAACTGAAAGAGCCCTTTAATTTTCGAAGCAAAGCGATAAAAAAAGAAATATTTGTTATGAAATTGCTTTGTGTTGGAGCAAAAAAGGCAATCCTTAGTGCAAGGGGAGGGTATTGATAGGGGTGGGCGGTAGCCCCCATCACACGTTGAATAATTCCACATCATTCTAAAATTTAAGCGTCACTCTTTATTTTCATTTGAAAGATCTTTTATGCATACCCGATTTTCATAACTTGATTATGATTCTAATCAAGATTATAGCATTTAGCATAATCGTACCCCGGGAGAGAGGGACGGGTTACTCTCCGGTCTTTATGCTTAAATTCTATCTTTTTATCTCAATGTTTCAGTTTTAATGATTATTATTTCTGTTGAAAACTACCCTTTCCGCAATAAGAGGGCAGATGTCACCCCTCTGTTTTCTAAGCACCCACAATCCGTGCTTAGACCAAATATGTTCGTACAAATCAAGGGAGGCTAGATAGTAGGCTTAAGCCCCTTCTTTTATGTTGCTCTAAAAGACCACACATGGAAACTTTAAAAATCATGGCCGACAATTCACTTCTTGAAACTTTGCCCCCCCCCCTATACATCACTTCATAATGGTTAGTATTGATGTAGAAGCAGTTTAATGGACTGGCTATCAAACAGTTCGTGGTTACGAACTGTAAGTAAGGAGCGACCCGGCTCAATGGTAACCGAAACTGTAGAAAACAATTTTGATACCAATAGATACATCAAAAGAATCAGATTTTAATGCTGATTTCAAATATATAAGTTTCATCAAGTTTAGTCCTACCTGTCAAAAGTTACGCGCCTGAGAAAATTTGGCTGATTTTCGAAAAAAGGGGGAAAGACCCCCTAAAAGTAATAGAACCCTAATGAAAATCACACCATCATATTCAGCGTATCAGAGAACCCTACTATGGAAGTTTCAAGCTCCTATCTACAAAAATGTGGAATTTTGCATTTTTTGCCAGAAGAAAGATCACGGATGCGTGTTTATTTGTTTGTTAGTTTGTTTTTTTTCCCAGGGGTGATCGAATCGACCCAGTGGTCCTAGAATATCGTGCGAGGGTTCATTCGAACGGAAATTAAAAGTTCTAGTGCCATTTTTAAGTGACCAAAAAAATGGAGGGCAACTAGGCCCCCTCCCACGCTCATTTTTTCCAAAAGTCACCCGATCAAAATTTTGAGATAACTATTTTATTCAGCATGTTCGAAAATATGATAGCGATGTCTTTTAGGATGACTTAATCCCCCAAAGTCCCCGAGGAGAGGGCTGAAAGTTATGAACTTTACCAAATGTTAACATATAGTATTGGTTATTGGGGAGTATACAGACGTTTTCAGAGGGGATTTTTTCTGGTAGTGGGGGGGGGGGGTTGGGTCGGGGGATATGTGGAAGGATCTTACCATGAAGGAAGTTTTCATGGGAGAAGGGACATTACTATGAAGGGGCGCCGGATTTCTCAGCATTATTTAAAAAAGATCAGAAATTATATATAAAAAAAACAAGTTTTTTAACTGAAAGTAAGGAGCAACATCAAAACTTAAAACGACAGAAAACATTATGTATATGATTGGGTTCATCCCCTAGTCATTACCTCGCTGTTTAAGCCAAAGATTATTTAGTACTTTCATAAGAGCTATTTATTCTAATTAACGGCATTTGTGATTAAGGGGTCATTTTTAAAGAATTGGAACAAAATTCGAACTTTAGATTAAAGAGCAAGGTATTGACTAGGGGGTGAACCCTCTAATATACGTATTAAAAATATAAGAATATAGAGCTTCGTTACGTAAGTTAATTCGTAAGTTACGTATATTTATTACTAATAAAAACGTTCGTAAATGAAATTAAACAGGTTTCGAGAAAGCCATTCAACCAAATAATAGTAAAATTAATATTCAATTTTTTTTTTAATTATTCATTTACGGTGAGCCAAAATCAAAACCTGCATTAATTCAAAAACGTTCAAAA
Organism: Artemia sp. Qi Xiang Cuo; assembly: GCF_049724085.1. Lineage (NCBI taxonomy): Eukaryota > Metazoa > Arthropoda > Branchiopoda > Anostraca > Artemiidae > Artemia > Artemia sp. Qi Xiang Cuo. The sequence goes on from NC_142796.1 coordinate 89,233,028, forward strand.
ATTAAATAAAAAAAAACAAGTTTTTTTTAACTGAAATTAAGGAACGACGTTAAAACTTAAAAACGAACAGAAATTATTCCGTATATGAAAGGGGATGTCCCTCCTCAACACCTCGGTCTTTACGCTAAAGTTTGACTTTCTCACAACTCTATTTTTTATAAACAATGAAAAACTTTAGCGTAAAGAGCCATGCGTTGAGGAGGGGACAGCCCCTTTCATATACGGAATAATTTCTGTTTTATTAAGTTTTAACGTCGTTCCTTACTTTCAGTTAAAAAAACTTGTTTTTTTTTATTTAATAAAATACTTAGGGCCACATTAACCACCTTGCAGCAGTATGGACTCCAAAGCAAAGAGATAAAGAGAAATAACTGTCCCATATTTCCGTGTTAAATGTGGCACTTCATTGCAATTGGTAAATTTTTGTGACGTATTTTGCAAGCCAATTTCACTATTCCTTAGGTGTTACAGAAGGGAAAGCAAAATAATTCTACCAATTTTACCCCATTGTTGCTATATCAAATTTTGACCGAGTAAAACGAACGCAAAATCTGATTGACTCTTTTGTACGAAATTTTAAGTAACTCAATGAACGGAAAGATTTTAAGCCACAACATTATTTAAAAGTAAGTTCTCCGTTTCTCTCTGCTAGAAGGTTATATAAATAGTTTGTTATGTTTCTAAGCCGATTGGCTATCCTAGTATTTCGAATTATAGTATTTTGGTCCTTTTTGGGCCGAACTTGTTGCTTTAAGGCGCAAAAGGACATAAACTGGCACATTCCTATAGCTTGATCTATTTTGTTACACTGAAAGGCACTCAAGCTTTAAATTCGAGTTTGAATAAGTCCTCTTCTGATATTCTACGACCGCCTCTCCCATACATGATCCCTTGGTGAATAACAAAACAAATAAACAAGCATCTTCGTCTTCCATATCTCACTATCAGCGTACTACTTTGCATTCGATGCTTCCTATCCACACAAGTAGATTATCAATTTATGTGTAGATCACTATTGATTATATACAAGTTCGTATAGGCGGCCTATGTGAGGCAAAACCTTCGTTATAGCCTTTTAAGACATGCTGATTTTGACTGTGTAATTTCATTAACATCTCCCTCTACATTTTTGGGGGCGTTTTCACCCTTTTCTTTTAATCATACACATTGTCTTATATTTATAGCTCTCAATGGTAACCTTGAAATAAATGAACTTTACACATGCTCGGAATCGGGACATGGTCCACAAATGCAAAACGTAGAAAATGACTTAATATTTGGAATGATTTCCTTGGAATTTTTCTAGATCTATACCCCAGGGGCGAAGCTAGTGTTTTGATTTTGGAGGGGGGTATACAAAAATTGCCAACAAATTCGTCCAGTGTGCCGACGAATGCGGAAACATAAGCTAAATTAAGACACCAAAGACGCCCAAAGTTCCTTGGAACTTTGGGAGGGAGTCCCCCCTTAGCTGCACCCTTGCTTGCCCCTCCTCCTAAAGAAACAATTCTGGGGGTTGGTTCCCTATAGAAAACTTTCAAAAGGCATTCATCACACGGATGTTTTCTTAGAGGCTCCAAGAGGACCGCATCCTCCTTATCCTTATTGGAACAGTTAGTGGCCTTACAGACGGGTAGGTTACCAGGATAGTGGTGTTACAAACGGGTGGGTTAGCAGGATAGTGGCGTTACAAACGTTGCTATAGGATTCTATTCCGGAAAGAAAAAGACTTATTTCGAATTGGAAGATATGAAGAGGGTGTCTTAAATTCTCATTTTATGATCAAACTTTAATTATTTTTCACAATAAGGGATGGGGGACCTAAGCTACTGTTGAAACAACTTTGGTTGTAGGTTAAGCCTAATTTAAAACACAGGAATACCTAGATCTCAACTCAAAAGCCAGATGCCTTGGCATATGGTTAAACCCTAGATGCCGTGGCCCTGTTTTTGTGGGTTAGTGCCACTGAAAACCAGGTATTTTACACAAAACTTAATTAGCAGTTCGTCCTTACATTGTTTTCAAACGGATATAAAGCTTAGCGATGATAAAAAGGAACTATTTCTGATTCACTTAGGGGGAGGCAGGGGCGGATCCAGGATTTTTTGTAGGGGGAGGGCGCAAAATAGGTTGATCCGATAAACTTGTGTTAGGAGCAAGTTTAATTAACGAAAATTTGCATTAATTAAGTAAATTACACTAATTTATACTATGTTGGGGGGTGCCCTCTCGCCCCAACCTGGATCCACCACTGGGGAGAGGTAAACAGTTTTTTACCTTAGGGGGAGGTACAAATTCTGGCTAAGCCAAAATTTTAGGATGGTATTAGGGAACCTTTTCAAAGGGCATCGGACTATCTCAAATTTTATTTAGAACCCATGGTAGTATTCTCTAAAACATAATTAGGGGTAAATTATCCCCTTTCCCCCGTCATATGTAAGACTGCAGTTGAAACCGGCGAAACAAAATTTTGCATGCTGCGGTCGAAATATTCTGAAAACAGATTTAAAGAAGAGTAGAGTTCAGAGTTAGTAGTTCATTTATTGAACAACAAGTTTACAAAAGACCCCCCCTCCCTTGAAAGACTCCATTTATTAACAAATACAAAGTTTAACGAAGGGGGAGAAATATATCGAATTATAGTGCCATAATAAATAATTAGGTTGATTATTTTAATTTGACTAAGGAAGGCACGCATGCTGAAACAATAGGTACTGGTGCGTTATATGGTCACTTCTGAAAGTCAAGTTTGGTTAATGCTAATGAAATAAAATAGGATGAATATATAATAGTTTAGAAAAAAACTTGGGCTATATATTTGCAAATTAGGGGGTGGGGGGTAAAGCATAACATATATTAAATACGGAATCTAACCTAACCTAGGTACCTCCCTCCCACCCAAAACCCCAAAAAACAACAGTTTAAATATCGTAAACGCAATGAAAATACTCTTTGCATTCCATTTCTCAATAGTGGTCTCTTGAAAACAACCAGTCTGGTGGGTTTCGTCTCTCATTAGTATATAAAAGCGACCATATAACGCACCAGTACCAAACAATATTTCGTATAATTTAAAAAATCCTAAAAATTTTATAGTAACAAGGTCGTGTGCAAATCCACATACAAACTTCCAAAAAAAAAAATATTGTTTAAACTCCAGACTTCAAAAGCATCAACACACCAAGTCTGCATCCTGTACTCCCAATTTCTTTGTTTAGGCTAATTTGTTTCACAACTTCTGGTTACCAGACTGCATAGCGCGTGTCCGACCTCGTGGACGAAGGTTTCAAATTTCCCTCCATCAAGGAAGTAGGGGTGATGATACACAAGGGAGGGTTAAGCGATCAAAAAAACAATATGGTGTATAACAGAGTCGTTATTGATATTTCGTCTCCTGTAATACGATACAAATTTGTCGACTGGACAACTTAGATCACTGTGATAAGGTTGTATCCCGAGATTTAAGGATAAGCGAAATATCACGCACAACTGGCCTGATAATACTGCCAGAGACACTGTTTGAGGGTGGGCCGAGGAACGATCTCCCGAAGATTCAGATTCACAAGACTTACAACAAAGTTCAGTTCTGCACATATCCCTTCCCTGAACAAAACTCTTTGAGGATCTTTGGCCACCAAAGAGGAATTATACTGATGTTTTAAATAGACAATTTTTAATTGGAAAAACTGAAGAGGACATCTCAAACTAAAAGATATCAGTGTTCCCAGCCCCCAAGAAAACGAATGATAGTAAAAATCATCAAAAGTACCCTTAGGCCCCCCTCCAAAAAATCAGTATTTTTTTTCCTAATTGACATACACTCAATTAAAGTAATTTATTTCAATAGCCTGATAGGCTATTGGAGATAAAAGGCTTTGGTAAAGGGTAAGAACTACGTATTTGAGCCCCCTCCCCCTTCGATGTGTGAAAAATTACATAAAACACACTCGTTTCAGTTATAAAATGAATGTTTCTGTATTTCAAACTTTTCTCCCTGCCCCCTCGAATGACCTACCTCCTCCTCCCGAATCAAGTTTCTGAGCGCAGCTCTACAGGATAAAGTTTTCACTTCGGTTAACACCAAGCGAAGGGCGACATTCATCCCAGCCACGTCTGAATGAATTCATTTCGGAGAGGGGGGGGGGGTAAACTATAGAATATAAAAACAGGAAAATGATATGAAATAAAAAGGAAACGACGGAGAAAATACAAAGGACATGAATGTTTTCGGAGGGTAGCATGGGCAAGGACGTTCCTTCTGCGTGCGCACCGGCTCGTACCTAAATAAGTCAAATATAAAAAAAAAATTGAAAAAAGACTTTCTCATTTTTAATCGTATTTTAATTGCATGATTAATCACATTTTTAGAAGTACTGAAAGCAGAACATACCAGATTCTAAAATTGTTGTTTCCTACTTTTAGGTAGACCTACATCGCAACACACCAGGTAACTTACGCAAAAAAAAAAACTACAAGCCCAACCCTAAATTTCAGTTTCCCGATAATCTCTCTACGTTTTTCACATAATCTGCCTGTTTTTACCGTTTCTTTTTTCAAATTACTAACCAGACATCAACACAGGAGAAGGGCATAAGGGCCGAGCAAAAAACCTCACCGTCGGTATATACAACAAAAAATTAATTGATTTTCATAACCTTCTCATTTTTGAATAAAAAATGTTTCCTCAGATTTTGCGGCCGAGTTGCGTCACTACTCAAAGGGTATACACAGAAGGAGGCATCCGGGCCCAACCCCAAATATCTCACGTTACTCACGTTACTCACCTGTTTTCAATGTTTCTTTTTAGAAATTACCCCTTCGCCCAAAAAATATTCACAGATGCGTGCCTATACGTCAGTGTCGGTGTGTGCATAAAAAGAAATGATTAATTGATTTTCATAATCTTTTCATCTTTGAAAACAACAATTTCGAGCTCTATTTCTTTTTCGAGAATGGATCATCAGATTCATCACATGAATGGATCATTCATCAGAGAATGACGTAAACTGACAAAATTTGTCGCTAATTTTCTTTTATTTGTCAGACTTTTGCATTGTCATTTTGCAAAGCCTGGGTTTGCACATTCCTAAGAGATAAAGCTTAATGAAACAAAAGCTTTTAAGAAATCTTCCGTGCATTGATCTTAAATGTGCCAACTTTGAAATGAAGTCACCGATAAGCAAAATATGAGATGGATGTGTGAACACCCTAAATTAACTACATGTACTTAGATGCAATTGCAGCAATAAATAACTTTTGAAGCTATTTTCCATAAAATTTTGGCACATAGCCAACAGCGCTGCCACTACCAATTCGAGAATATCCCAAAACTCATTTGCAAAAAAATTCAAAGTTTCAAAAAGATCTTAAGACATTGGGATGAAGTGTGAAATGTACATGTGAACAACCTAGGTTAACAGCTTGTATTTACATGCAATTTCTGTAATAAACAACTTTTGGAGCTTTTGTGCGCATAGTTTTGGCAAATAGTCAGCAGCGCTGCCACTAAAAATTCGCGAATATTCCCACATTCATTTGCAAAAAAACTTCGAAGTTTGAGAAACCTCTCGAGACGTTGAAGCAAAATATGTTTGTGAAACCCCTAGATTAGCAACATGTATTTAGATGGAATTGCTGTAAAAAATAACTTTTGAAACTATTTTCTGTAAAGTTTTAGTACACAACAAACAGCGCTGCCATTAACAATTTACAAATATCCAAATATTCATATATAAAAAAAAACAAAGTTTGAAAACGTATCTCGAGACAATAAATTAGGTTTAGGTTTTAGGTTTTATTTCATCAAATAAACAAAAAATCAAGCCAATTTAACTAGAAAACACTACGCTAGGGAAAAAAAAAATTTTGCTAACGCGTAGAGATTATCTACATAATTCTTCTTAAATCAACCTGAATTATAAAAGCTATTTCAGAAACAAATAATAAGGAAAAAAAACTAAGCCAATCCCCTTCACTCACACACTTCCAGAGCAATAACCATCATCAAATACAACTCCCAGCCTCGCCCCAGCCTATCCAACCAATCGTCCCCCAGCCCTTCCACCCACTGCTCCCCCAGCCTGTATTATTATAAATAATAATAATATACACAATCCCAAGCTTAGGACTAAAATCCTAAATTCTGGGAAAAATCCGGAGGAAAGGCGCAACAGTTTTAGTTGAGGGGCGCAGGGATTATACTATGATGTTATAAATAGACCCCGAAGCCACGCCGAAAAGTCGGCGGCGCGCCGCCGAGCTTGCATCAGCGCAATGACGCCGCCGCTGATTCTATCGGCGGCGGCGTCACTAATACCCCGCCGTTTTTTTTTTGTTTTTTTCTCTCTTTTTTGGTTAACAGGCGTAACGTTTGGCGGTCAAGTATCAGTCTACCTAATTAGTGTCTTAAGGTTTAAGAATGTCATCTTGGGCTCACGATGCAGAGTGGCTCGCAAAAACGAGGAGAATAAATTTTTCTTTAGACAAAAATTCAACCTTCCAATTTTAAGCTCTTTTAGTTTTTATTTTTAATTTTTCGGATGAAATGAGGTAGGTAAAAGAGCATTAGGCAATTCAGGATTTCGTCATAGGCAGCGCAATCGAGCTGTCTAAGTAAAGAACAATGTTGGCACAATGTATTATTTATTTTTTTCATACCAGGTCAATCCGCATCGGAGTTGTCGTAGAAACTTCAAAAAGGGCTCATTCGATTGGAAATTGGAATAGCTAGTGCCCTTTTTATAGTCGAAAGTAATTGGAAGGCAGCTAACACCCCTTCCACGCCCACCGTTTCCCCAAACACATCCAATCAAAATTTTAAGATAGCCATTTTGTTCAGAGTACCTGATTTCCAGAGAGAAAATATGTTTTTTGAGGAGGTTACTCCCCCACAACCCTTAGGGCAAGGGTTTTATAGTTATGCTCTGGAGGTATATAAGAACGATGTTGGCACAATGTATTATTTATTTTTTTTCCTTTAGACCAGGGCTCGCCATGGATATCGGTTCGTAGGAAGGAGAAGAAGAAATTTTTCTTGAAACAAAAATTCTACCTTCCACTTTAAAATTCTGTTCATTTTTCTTTTTTATTTTTCGGATGAAAAGAGGTAGGTAAAAGAGCATTAGGCAATTCAGGATTTCGTCATAGGCAGCGCAATCGAGCTGTCTAAGTAAAGAACAATGTTGGCACAATGTATTATTTTATTTTTTTTTTTTCATACCAGGGCAATTTGTATCGGAGTTGTCGTAGAAACTTCAAAAAGGGCTCATTCGATTGGAAATTGGAATAGCTAGTGCCCTTTTTATAGTCGAAAGTGATTGGAAGGCAGCTAGCACCCCTTCCACGCCCACCGTTTCCCCAAACACATCCAATCAAAATTTTAAGATAGCCATTTTGTTCAGAGTACCTGATTTCCAGAGAGAAAATATGTTTTTTGAGGAGGTTACTCCCCCACAACCCTTAGGGCAAGGGTTTTATAGTTATGCTCTGGAGGTATATAAGAACGATGTTGGCACAATGTATTATTTATTTTTTTTCCCTTTAGACCAGGGCTCGCCATGTATATCGGTTCGTAGGAAGGAGAAGAAGAAATTTTTCTTGAAACAAAAATTCTACCTTCCACTTTAGAATTCTGTTCATTTTTCTTTCTGATTTTTCGGATGAAAAGAGGTAGTTAAAAGAGCATTAGGCAATTCAGGATGTTGTCATAGGCAGCGCACTCGAGCTGTCTAAGTAAACAACAATGTTGGCACATTGTATTATTTTTTTTTTTTTTTTTTTTTTCATACCAGGGCAATTTGTATCGGAGTTGTCGTAGAAACTTCAAAAAGGGCTCATTCGATTGGAAATTGGAATAGCTAGTGGCCTTTTTATAGTCGAAAGTGATTGGAAGACAGCTAACACCCCTTCCACGCCCACCGTTTCCCCAAACACATCCAATCAAAATTTTAAGATAGCCATTTTGTTCAGAGTAACTGATTTCCAGAGAGAAAATATGTTTTTTGAGGAGGTTACTCCCCCACAACCCTTAAAGCAAGGGTTTTGTAGTTATGCTCTGGAGGTATATAAGAACGATGTTGGCACAATGTATTATTTTTTTTTTTTTTCCTTTAGACCAGGGCACTTCATATCGAAGAAGTTGTCTTAGAAACTTCAAAAAGGGCTCGTTCAATTAGAGATTGGAGTGGCTTGTGCCCTTTTTAATAGTCGAAAATGATTGGAAGGCAACTAACACCCCTTCCACGCCCACCATTTCCCGAAACACATACAATCAAAATTTTGAGATAGCCATTTTGTTTAACGTAGTTGAAAGTTCTAGAAATTAGGTCTTAGAGGATAACAACCACCCTCACAGCCCTTAGGATAAGGGTTGTAATTTATGCCCTGGGGGCATATACGGTGTTTATAGAAAGCGTTGTCGTAGAAAGTCAAAAAGGGATCATTAGTTTGGAAATCGAAAAGCCCAAGGCCCTTTTTAATAATCGAAAGTGATTGGAAGGCTTGACATTTTTATAGTAGAGATCGATGTGGGTATAATGTATCATTTTTTGTTGTTGTTGTTGTTGTTGTTTAGACCACGGCACTTCGTATCGAAGGAGTTGTCATAGGAACTTCGAAAAGGGCTCATTCGATTGAAAATAGAAAGGGCTGATGTCCTTTTTAATAGTCGAAAGTAATTGGAGGGAAACTAATCCCCCTCCCACGCCCACCCTCCCAATTGACTTTATGTTTAAAAAGTATATGTTGCCTTAAGATTAAATCAAATGCACTGTGTTTATGCTAATTCCCAATAAGGCATCTCAGCAGTATCCCAAGAACAACTGAGGGTATTATGTTCAAACTTTCAGGGCTTCTTCTGCTCTTAAAATTTGACCAAATCAAAATGGCGTAAGTGTATCCAAGCTATCAAAGAAAGTAAACAAATTTTTTGCGAATGTCATCAAGTTTTCCATTTCAGGTCAACTAGAGGAGGTATGAAACGAAATTAAACACTACTATTTGTGTCCAGATTTTTATAAGGGTCTATGTTGTTAAATTTTGCTGAAAATTGTTTTCCAGCATGCAAATAGCAGGCCAAACTATAAAGTCTTAAAAAAACGAAAAGATTTAAAGTACTATTTTCTTTTTCCCTGAAAAGACTATGTCAATATAAAACGAACAGAAATTAATTAAAAAAACTTTTTCCACAAAATAAGTTTTTCAAAGAAAAGTAAAGAACTTCATTTAACCAAAAGTGAGCAAAATTAAAATCAAACAATCTACCAAGCGGGAAACTACCACAAATCAGCATCGATAAATAAATGAAACCCAAAACGAACAGAAATTACAATAAATAACTGAGTCAAACTCAAAACGAGCAGAAATTAATATAAGTTGGGCTCAAAACCCCTATGCCTTCTCAATGCCAGGACATAATTTGGACTTTACTGAAAAAAATACAAATGAATATGCATTGTCGGTTTAGTATACATATATTTAGTAGTCAAAATGTTAATATTATTTGATTTATTAAAGTTATAAAAGTAAAAACATTTATATTTTTTCAGTAAAGTGCAAATATTGTTCTGACCTTGGGAAGGCATATGGGTTTTGCGCCCAACTTATATTAATTTCTGTTCGTTTTGAGTTTGACTCGGTTAATTATTGTAATTTCTATTCGCTTTAGGTTTCATTTATTTATCGATGCTGATTTGTGGTAGTTTCCCGCTTGGTAGATTATCTAGAGCTAGTATAGAAATATATCTATAGAAATGAATTACATTTTTTTTGCACTGTTAGCAGAGCACACTGAAGTTGAAGTAGCCTTAAACTTTGACTTGAAACGTCATAACTTGACCACTTCTTTCAGAAAAGAATTTTGGAGGGTTAATCCGTGTTGATAAGAAAAGAGGGTAAAGGTGCAGTTTAGTTCCTCCTGTAGCGTAGGGCGCAGGAGCCCTATGGTAAAGGTGAAGGTTTTTTCTCCCTTATAAAAACAACTTATTTCAGCAGATACAAAGAAGAAGCCCATTTGCGGCATTCTGTGGGACCCCAAGGTCCAATGCTAGTATCAGATCCCGCGAGTGGCAGTTTATGCTTGTGAAGTTCTGGCTGTACCGGCCACATGTGCCCCAGCTAAACGGCTTTTTAGCACGACAGGACTGATAGTGACTGGAAAAAGATCAATGGCTTCAGACAGAGTGAACAAACTGACTTTTGTTACATCAATTGTACCTGAAGTGATGTAACCGCTGATTTAAAATTATTGGTGTTGTTAAGCCATGGTATCTGATTTGTTTACAGTGTTTTTTCGATGTTCTTATTTTTTTTTGTTTTTTTTTCAATTCCTTTTCGTATGTATTTGATGAACAGGAGATGTTTGAACTTCAAAATTTGAAAGTTATACACACATTAGCCCAAATCATTAATAAGAAGGACATGACTAAACACGGGATTTTATAGGAACAATGCGATGTTAAACATAAACACAACATAAGTTTCCCTGTGTCTAGTGGCTAAAAATGAGAATTCTACTTGGTCTGATCGACGGTGAACATAAACACTTTCCGCACGGCCCAAAAAATTCCTGTTTTGTCATATTGTTCTTGATGTTTTTAGCCAACCATTTAAAAATCCTTACTAAAATCAAGGTTGAACGTGCTTGTTGAAGTGGAATTTTTATTATTATTTTTAATCAGAAAAATCGGCGCGCCGTGGCGCGGCGCCCGTCTAAAAACGGCGGCCCGCCCCCCAAAAAAAATTCGCGCCGCCGCCGCCGATACTGAATCACACATTCGCCACCGTCATTTCGGCGTGGCGTGGCTTTGGGGATTAGTTATAAAAAGTACATTATAAGGCCAGAATTCCCCGGGGCCTTGAATTGAACTTATAGAGATCCTCCAAGAAAGAAATAATCCCACCTCAAAAAACGTTCAAACTAAAAATTTAGATTTTCGCAGAAATAAACTTGTAGCCATCAAGATAAGTATACGGGGGGGGGGCGGCTAAGATTGATTTTTTTTGTCAAAAAAGAATAATTTTTGCTTTAAATGACGTGATAAATTTAACTCTATCACTACATAAACTTCTTTTCACCACGGCTGGGTTTTATTTAACTTTTTTTTTTAGATTAAAGACATGGTTTGTTTACAAAGGTCACTGCGTCGCAAAATAAAAGTAAAAATATCCATTGCTGGGTTCTATTAAATTAGAATTCAAATCAGTAGACAATATCAACGCTACGGACAAAGTCAGGGCTGTAAGGCCCAAGCACTCATCCGAGGTGCAAATGCACCCATCTTTCAAAGAGTTTGTGGTAACGAACTGTAAGTAAGGAGCGACCCGGCTCAATAGTAACCGAAACGCTAAAAAACGGAATTTTGATACCAATAAATAACTTCAAAAGATCAAACAAATATAACTTAAAAACAATAGGGAATTTTTTTTTTCTCAAGACAGTGCAATTTATACTAGTGAATATTTCGGCCCTATGTCCAAGGGCCGTCTTCAGCACAACTTCGTTGAAGTAAGGATACTAGGGCTATTTTAAAGGTTTTTAAAAGCGGTTTTTAAACTTCGTATTTTAATGTAAGTTTGTTTTTATATATATTTTTTTATTTAGGATTGTGCTGAAGACGGCCCTTGGACATAGGGCCGAAAAATTCACTAGTATAAATTGCACTGTCTTGAGAAAAAAATTTCCCTATTGTTTTTAAGTTATATTTGTTTGATATGGAAAGGCAGTGTGGTCTTCGTCAATATTTAACTTCAAAAGAATCCAATTTACTTTAGTGGTACCCATCAAAAGTTACGAGCTTGAGAAAATATGCCTTATTTTCTAATAAAAGGTAGATACAACCCATAAAATTCATAGAATCTTAATAAAAATCACACCATCAGACTCAACGTATCAGGAAATCCTACTGTAGAGGTTTCAAGCTCCTATCTACAAAAATGTAGAATTTTTTATTTTTTGCCAGAAGAAAGATCGCGGATGCGTGTTAATTTGTTTTTTTTTTCCAAGAGTGATCGTATCAACCCAATGGTCCTTGAATATCGCGAGAGGAGTCATTCAAACGGAAATTAATAGTTTTAGTGCCCTTTTCAAGTGACCGAAACTGGAGAGCAACTAGGCCTCCTCCCACACTAGTAGTAACCACATATGGAATTTGCGTGCGCCCCTGTACCAAACAGGTTTCTGGTAGGTATAATCTGGTTTGATGGGTATAGTCTGGTTTGGTTTTTCAAAGAGAGTGACTATCCCCATGCATATAGGTAAACATTTCTACAGGGCATTACACCTTTTCAAAGAGATTCAGAGCTCCCCCACATTCTGGGCCAACCAGATATGTTTCTAGGCCAACCAGACATGGTCTTATACTTTGAGGACTTGTCTTTCACTTTGATGAAGGACAAGTTGTTCTGACGCAATTTATCAGATTTCTAATTCACAGTATGCATGTCTTTTTAGGGTAAACCCGTGTTAGAAAACCAGCGCGTCTTGTTTCGCTGTTAATAAAAGGAATTCAAATATTTTGTCTATGAAATAGAAGCTAACTCAATTTCCGAAACGGTATTCCATTTGCACAACTCTAATCTGATTGAATTGTCACCGACAATGAGATGTAATCACTGCTAAGTCTTTTGTTATTGTGAAAGGGTTACCCAATTCGCTTCATAGGGTTAACTGACTTGCAAAAAGGGATAAGGAATTCGCAAATTGGACTCTATGAACGATCTTAATTAATGTTTTGAATAAAGGAGTGTGAATGATTCTAATTAGTGATTGGATTGTATGACGATGGAGAAAAAAAGGGATTAAACTGATTAACAGTTAAGGTGACGATGGAGAAAAAGGGTTAAAGTGATTAGCAGTTACGAGCGAGGATTCCCCTCTGGTCCCTGAATTGCCTTATGTTTCTAGGTACCTTTCCAGAGCATGTACTTGACGATAGAGAAAAAGGGTTAAAGTGATTAGTAGTTAAGGTAACCTCAATGGCGTTTGAACAGTGTTGTCAGTTTAAAATAGAGTCTAATATTATAGTATACTAGAAAGTTGATACTAAGAGAGATGTAGATGGCAAGAAAAGAATTTTAATAATGGATAGCTCTACCTCTCCGACGTGTTCTGTATAAAACGCAAGTGGTGCTTGAACAGTGTTGTCAATTTAAAATAGTTTAGCGTGATGCTATACGAAGAAGTTGATACTAAGAGGGATGTAGATGGCAAGAAAACTGTGTTTATCTCTTTGAGGTGTTTGAGTCTTTTTGGTCTATGTGTGTTTCTTTTGGGTGTCTCTGTCTCTTTGGGGCCGTGTGGGTGACTTTGGGTTATGTGTGTCTCTTTGGGGCGTTTGAATCAATTTGTATGTTTTTTTCCGTATTGGAATTTTTTGTCTTTTTGAGCTATGTGTTTGTCTCTTTTGGCTTTGTGTGTCTATTAGGGCGGTGTGTGTATCTTTATCCTTTGTGTTTTTCTCTTTGGGCCGTGTGTGTCTCTTTAGGCTGTGTGTCTCTTTGGGCAGTTTGAATCTTTTTGGTCTGTGTGTGTCTCTTTTAGCTCTTTGTGTCGTTTTGGGCTTTGTGAGTCTCTGTTAGATGTGTGCGTCTCTTTTGGCCGTGTGCATATCTTTTAGCTGTATGTGTCTCTTTTGGCTGTTTTAGTCATTTTGTTCTGTGTGTCTTTCTTTTGGCTGTTGGGGTCTCTTAGGGGTCGTGTGTGTCTCTTTGGGCTATGTGTGTCTCTTTGGGGAGTGTGAATCTTTTGGTCTGTATGTGTATGTATGGGCTATGGGCGTTTTGTGTATCTTTTGTCTGTGTGTGTGTGTCTTTTGGCTTTGTGTTTATATTAGGACTGTGTGTATGTCTCTTTAACCGGTGTGTGTCTCTTTGGGCTGTGTGTGTCTCTTTAGGCTGTGTGTCTCTTTGGGCAGTTTGAATCTTCATGGTCTGTGTGTGCCTCTTTTGGCTGTTTGTGTCGTTTTGGGCTTTGTGTATCTCTGTTGGATGTGTGCGTCTCTTTGGGCCGTGTACGTCTCTTTGAGCTGTATGTGTCTCTTTGAGCTGTATGTGTCTCTTTGGGCTGTGGGTGTAACTTTGTGATGTGTGTGTCGCTTTAGGTTGTGTGTGTGATTAGCAGTTAAGGTAACCTCAATGGCGTTTGAACAGTGTTGTCAGTTTAAAATAGAGTCTAATATTATAGTATGCTAGAAAGTTGATACTAAGAAAGATGTAGATGACAAGAAAAGAATTTTAATAATGGATAGCTCTACCTCTCCGACGTGTTCTGTATAAAACGCAAGTGGTGCTTGAACAGTGTTGTCAAATTAAAATAGTTTAGCGTTATGCTATACGAAGAAGTTGATACTAAGAGGGATGTAGATGGCAAGAAAACTGTGTTTATCTCTTTGGGCTGTTTGAGTCATTTTGTTCTGTGTGTCTGTCTTTTGGCTGTCTGTGTCTCTTAGGGGCCGTGCGTGTCACTTTGGGCTATGTGTGTCTCTTTGGGGAGTTTGAATCTTTTGGTCTGTATGTGTTTGTATGGGCGTTTTTTGTCTATTTGGGCGGTGTGTGTGTCTATTTGGGCTTTGTGTGTCTCTTAGGGCTGTGTGTGTCTCTTTAGCCTGTGTGTGTGTCTCTTTGGGCTGTGTGTGTCTCTTTAGGCTGAGTGTCTCTTTGGGCAGTTTGAATCTTTTTTGGTCTGTGTGTGTCTCTTTTGGCTCTTTGTGTCGTTTTGGTCTTTGTGTGTCTCTGTTGGATGTGTGCTTCTCTTTGGGCCGTGTGCATCTCTTTGAGCTATGTCTGTATATGTGGGCGGATGGTGTCATGTCTCCTTTTATTTGGTACATTTGTCTTTCTGTTTATACTTTGGGCCGTGTAGGTCTCTTTTTAGCCTGGGTGTCTCTTCGGTATGTGTTAATCCGGTTTTATATATTTGTATGTATGGGCTATGGGTGTTTTTGTCTCTTTGGGGGATGTGTGTGTCTGGTTTGGCTTTTTGTTTATCTTAGGACTGTTTGTATTTATCTTTATCCTGTGTGTGTGTATTTGGGCTGCGGGTGTCTATTTATGCAATGTGTCTATTTTGGCCGTTTGAATCTTTATGGTCTGTGTGTGCCTCTTTTGGCTGTTTGTGTCGTTTTGGGCTTTGTGTCTCTCTGTTGGATGTGTGCGTCTCTTTGGGTCGTGTACGTCTCTTTGAGCTGAATGTGTCTCTTTGAGCTATATGTGTCTCTTTGGGCTGTGGGTGTAACTTTATGATGTGTGTGTCTCTTTAGGTTGTGTGTGTGATTAGCAGTTAAGGTAACCTCAATGGCGTTTAAACAATGTTGTCAGTTTAAAATAGAGTCTAATGTTATAGTATACTAGAAAGTTGATACTAAGAGAGATGTAGATGGCAAGAAAAGAATTTTAATAATGGATAGCTCTACCTCTCCGACGTGTTCTGTATAAAACGCAAGCGGTGCTTGAACAGTGTTGTCAATTTAAAATAGTTTAGCGTTATGCTATACGAAGAAGTTGATACTAAGAGGGATGTAGATGGCAAGAAAACTGTGTTTATCTCTTTGGGATGTTTGTGTCTCTTTGGGCTGTTGGGCTCTGTGTGTCTCTTTGGGATGTTTGAGTCATTTTGGTCTGGGTGTCTTTCTTTTGGCTGTTGGTGTGTTTTAGGGGCGGTGTGTTTCTCTTTGGGCTATATGTGTCTCTTCGGTGAGTTTGAATCTTTTTGTTTGTCTGTTTATTTATGGGAGTTTTTTGTCTCTTTGGGCTGTTTATGTGTCTGTTTGGGATTTTTGTGTCTCTTAGGGCTGTGTGTGTCTCTTTAGCCTGTGTGTGTGTTTCAATGGGCTGTGTGTCTCTCTTTGGGATGTATGTCTCTTTGGGCAGTTTGGATCTTTTTGGTCTGTGTGTGTCTCTTTTAGCTTTTTGTGTCAGTTTGGGCTTTGTATGTCTCCGTTCGATATGTGCGTCTCTTTGGGCCGTGTGCATCTCTTTGCGCTGTATTTGTCTCTTTGGGCTGTTTGAGTCATTTTGGTCTGTGTGTCTTTCTTTTGGCTGTTTGTGTCTCTTAGGGGTCGTGTGTGTCTCTTTGGGCTATGTGTGTCTCTTTGGGGCGTTTGAATCTTTTGGTCTGTATGTGTCTTTTGGTCTGTATTGGTGATTTGGAATCTTTTGGTCTGTATTGGTGTTTGTTTACACACCGCGACGGCTCATACAGAGTGATAGAGACATGAAAAGTCTACATCGATTTATTACATTTTTTAAGGTTCATTGATATTAGGTTCGGTGCCCTCCCCGAGATTACTCTAAATTAACCTTAAAAAAATGAAATAAAGCTATGTCGACTTTGCATGTCTCTCTCACTATGTATGCGCTGTCGTGGTGTGTAACCAATCACCAATCAAGTTATTGTATGCTCGTTTGGAAAGGTGCCAAGGAAAGGCATGCAAATAGCATGTAGTTTCAAAACGTGTTTAATCACGTTTCTTGAATGAAGTATCTGTACTGTATGTTCAAGAGGTGAAATCAATAAAGAGCTTGTTACTTACTTACAAATATTTTTATAATTTCTTGAATGAAATTTCCGTATTGTGTATCCAAGAGTTGACTTCGAGAAAGAAATTGTTACTTACTGAGAATTTTTTCATAATTTATTGAATTAAATTTCTACATCATGTAGCTAAGTGAAAATTGTTTGCTATAAAGAGAAAAAAAAAGTTAATTACTTGCAATTTTTTTCATTATTTCTTGAATGAAGTATCTGTACTGTATAACCAAGAGGTGAAATCAAAAAAGAGTTTGTTATTTACTTAAAAATATTTTCATAATTTCTTGAATGAAATTTCCGTATTGTGTATCCAAGAGTTTACTTCAAGAAAGAATTGGTTACTTACTGTGAATTTTTTCATAATTTCTTGAATTAAATTTCTACATCGTATATCTAACTCGTGAAAACAATAAAGAGTTTGTTACTTACTTAGAATTTTGTCATAATTTCTTGAACGAAGTGTCTTTTTGTTTGTCTAACAGGTGAATTCAAGAAAGAATTTGCTACTTAGTTACAATTTTTTCATAATTTCTTGAATGAAATTTCCGTATTGTGTATCCAAGAGTTGACTTCAAGAAAGAAATTGTTACTTACTGAGAATTTTTTCATAATTTCTTGAATTTAATTTCTTCATCGTTTATCTAACTCGTGAAAACAATAAAGAGTTTGTTACTTACTTAGAATTTTGTCATAATTTCTTGAACGAAATGTCTTTTTGTTTATCCAACAGGTGAATTCAAGAAAGAATTTGCTACTTAGTTACAATTTTTTCATAATTTCTTGACTGAAATTTCCGTATTGTGTATCCAACAGTTGACTTCAAGAAAGAAATTGTTACTTACTGAGAATTTTTTAATAATTTCTTGAATTAAATTTCTACATTATGTAGGTAAGTGAAAATTGTTTGTGATAAAGAGAAAAAAAGTTACTTACTTGCGATTTCTTCATAGTTTCTTGAATGAGGTATCTGTACTGTATATCCAAGAGGTGAAATCAATAAAGAGTTTGTTACTTACTTACAAATATTTTCATAATTTTTTGAATGAAATTTCCGTATTGTGTATCCAAGAGTTGACTTCAAGAAAGAAATTGTTACTTACTGAGAATTTTTTCATAATTTCTTGAATTAAATTTCTACATCTTGTATCTAAGTCGTGTAAACAATAAAGAGTTTGTTACTTACTTAGAATTTTGTCATAATTTCTTGAACGAAATTTCTTTGTTTATCCAGCGGGTGAATTCAAGAAAAAATTTGATACTTACTTACAATTTTTACATAATTTCTTTAATGAAATTTCTGTATTGTGTATCCAAGAGGTGACTTCAAGAAAGAATTTGTTACTTACTTACTTACAATTTTTTCAAAGTTTCTTAAATGAAGTTTCTGCATTGTGTATCCAAGAGGCGACTTCAGGAAAGAGTTTGTTACTTGCTTACAATAGAACTATTCTAAAGAATAAAGACGGGTTAAGCTTAAAGATATTTATTGCTTATACGTATTAACACACAGCACACACAGGCGCACAAAGCCAAAAGAAACACATACAGCCCAAAGAGACACAAACAGCTCACAGAAACTCACACATGCAACAAAGACTCTACATACTTACAATTTTTTCATAATTTCATTAATGAAATTTCTGTATTTTGTATCCAAGAGGTGACTTTAAGAAATAATTTGTTACTTACTTACTTACAATTTTTTCATAGTTTCTTAAATGAAGTTTCTGCATTGTGTATCCAAGAGGTGACTTCAGGAAAGAGTTTGTTACTTGCTTACAATAGAACTATTCTAAAGAATAAAGACGGGTTCAGCTTAAAGATATTTATTGCTTAAACGTATTGACACACAGCCCAAAGAGACACACAAAGCCCAAAGAAACACAAACATCCCAAATAGACACAAACAGCCAAAAGAGACAAACACAGCCAAAAAAAACACAAAAAGACCAAAGAGACACACAAACAGACCAAATAGACTCAAACACTACAACGAGACACACATCCATAAAAGACACACACAGCCCCAAGAGATACAAACAGCTCAAAGAGACACAGACAGCCCAAAGAGAAACACAACCCAAAGAGACAAACACAGACCAAAAAAGACTCAAACAGCCCAAAGAGACACATACAGACCAAAAAGACTCAGACACCCCAAAAAGCTCAAAGAGACACACATGGCTCCTAAGAGACACAAATAGCCGAAAGAAACACACAAAGAGCAAAATGACTCAAACACCCCAAAGAGACACACATAGCCCAAATAAACACAAAGAGCCCAAAGAGACACACACGGGCTAAAGAGACACAAACAGCCGGAAGAGACACATAAAGACCAAAATGACTCAAACACCCCAAAGAGACACACATAGCTCAAAGAGACACACATGACTCCAACGAGACACAAACAGTCAAAAGAAACAAACACAGACCAAAATGACTCAAACAGCCCAA
This sequence comes from Artemia sp. Qi Xiang Cuo, assembly GCF_049724085.1. Taxonomy (NCBI): domain Eukaryota; kingdom Metazoa; phylum Arthropoda; class Branchiopoda; order Anostraca; family Artemiidae; genus Artemia; species Artemia sp. Qi Xiang Cuo. Next base: position 89,252,010 of record NC_142796.1, read on the forward strand.
AGAGACACACATAGCCCAAAGAAACACAAACAGCCCAAAGAGACAAAAACAGCCCAAAGAGACAAACACAGCCCAAAGAGACAAACACAGCCCAAAAAAGACTCAAACAGCCCAAAGAGGCCCAAAGAGACGCACACATCCAACAGAGAGACGCAAAGCCCAAAACGACACAAACAGCCAAAAGAGGCACACACACAGACCATAAAGATCCAAACTGCCAAAAGATACACACCCCCTAACTATAAAAAAAAAGCACAAAGAGAAACAAAAAGTCTAATTAGACATAAAAACATTTAGATGAGAAACTCAAAGCCCAAATAGAAACAAAAACCCCTAAAAGAGACAAAAAACGCCCATACAGACACATACATACCAAAAAGATTCAAACACCCCAAAGAGACACACATTGCCCAAAGAGACCCACATTACCTCTAAGAGACACAAACAGCCAAAATCAACACACACAGAACAAACTTACTAAAACAGTCCAAGAGACACAGAGAGCTCAAAGAGATGCACACGGCCCAAAGAGACGTACAAATTCAGCAGAGACACACACAGCCCAAACCGACACAAAAAGGCAAAAGAGACACACACAGACCATAAAGATTCAAACTGCCCAAAGAGACACACAGCATAAAGAGACACACACAGCCCAAAGACACACACACATCGGATAAAGAGACACACACAGACTTAATAGACACACACACCCAACATACACACACACATCGCCAAAAGAGAAACAACACGCCCAGACAGACACACACAGACCAAAAGATTCAAACGCCCCAAAGAGACACACATAGCCCAAAGAGACACACACGACTCCTAAGAGACACAAACAATCAAAAGAAAGACACACAGACCAAAATGACTCAAACAGCCCAAAGAGATACAAATAGCCCAAAGAAACACAAACAGCCCAAAGAGACAGAAGCCCAAAGAGACAAACACAGCCCAAAAAGACTCAAACAGCCCAAAGAGACACAAACAGATCAAAAAGACTCAAACAGTCCAACGAGACACACAGCCCAAAGAGACGCAAAAAGCCCAAAGAAACATACAGACCAAAAGATTCAAACGCCCCAAAGAGACACACATTGCCCAAAGAGACACACACGACCCCTAAGAGACACAAACAGCCAAAAGAAAAACACACAGACCAAAAAGACTCAAACAGCCCAAAGAGACACACATAGCCCAACAGCCCAAAGAGACATAAACATCCCAAAGAGATAAACACAGTTTTCTTGCCATCTACATCCCTCTTAGTATCAACTTCTTCGTATAGCATAACGTTAAACTATTTTAAATTGAAAACACTGTTCAAGCACAACTTGCAATTTATACAGAGCACGTCGGAGAGTTGGAGCTATCCACTATTAAAATTCTTTTCTTACCATCTACATCTCTCTTAGTATCTACTTTCTAGTTCACTATAATATTAGAGTCTATTTTAAACCGACAACACTGTTCAAACGCCATTGAGGTTACCTTAACTGCTAATCACACACACAACCTAAAGAGACACACACCTCACAAAGTTACACCCACAGCCCAAAGACACACATGCAGCTCAAAGAGACACATACAGCTCAAAGAGACGTACACGGCCCAAAGAGACGCACACATCCAACAGAGAGACACAAAGCCCAAAACGACACAAACAGCCAAAAGAGTCACACACAGACCATGAAGATTCAAACTGCTCAAAGAGAGACACAGCCTAAAGAGACACCCACAGACAAAATATAAACACACAGGATAAATACAAAAACACACAGACATAATAGAAAAACACAGCAAAAACACACACACACACACCCAAAAGAGACAAAAAACGCCCATAGCCCATACAGACACATACAGACCAAAAGATTCAAACTGCCCAAAGAGACACACAGCCTAAAGAGACTCACACAGCCCAAAGATACACAAACACAGGCTAAAGATACACACACAGCCCGAAGAGACACACAAAGCCCAAAGAGAGACACACACAGCCCAAAGAGACAAAAAACGCCCATACAGACACACACAGACCAAAAGATTCAAACGCCCCAAAGAGACACACATAGCCCAAAGAGACACACACGACCCCTAAGAGACACAAACAGCCAAAATATACAAACAAAGAACAAACATACAAACTCAACAAAAATACATAAATATAAAAATAAGAAAGTCACACCTAAAACTGAGACAGAAGCCAAAAGAGACAAACACAGCCCACAAAGACACATAAATCTCCAAGAGAAATGAACCCCTAAATCTGACACAATAAAAAAACAGAGACACACAGCCCCAAGATACACACCCAGCCCCAAGACACACAGACAGCCCAAAGAGACACAAACAGCCCAAAGAGACAAACACAGACAAAAATGACTCAAACAGCCCAAAGAGACACACAAACACACCAAAAACACTCAATCAGCTCAAAGAGACACACAGCCCAAAGAGACACACACAGCCTCAAGAGACACAAACAGCTCAAAGAGACACAGACAGGCCAAAGAGAAACACAGCCCAAATATACAAACACAGAACTAAAAGACTCAAACAGCCCAAAGAGACGCATACAGACCAAATAGACTCAGACACCCCAAATAGACACATAGTCCAACGAGACACACACAACCTAAGGAAATACACACATCACAAAGAGACACCCAAAGCCCAAAGAGACACATACAGCCCAAAGAGACAAATACAGCTCAAAGAGATCTATACGACCCAAAGAGACACACACATCCAACAGAGACACAAGGCCCAAAATGACACACAAAGCCAAAAGAGTCACACACAGACCATGAAGATTCAAACTTCCCAAAGAGAGACACAGCCTAAAGAGACACACACAGCCCAAAGAGACACACACTGTATAAAGATACATACACACATTCCTAATATACACACAAAGCCCAAAGAGACACACACACAGCCCAAAGATACAAAAAACGCCCATAGCCCATACAGACACATACAGACCAAAAGATTCAAACTGTTCGACCCCTAAGAGACACAAACCCTAAAGATTCAAAAGATTCGACCCCTAAGAGACACAAACAGCCAAAAGAAAGACACACAGACCAACATGACTCAAACAGCCCAAAGAGACACATACAGCTCAAAGAGATGCACACGGCCCAAAGAGACGCACACATCCAACAGAGACACACAAAGCCCAAACCGACACAAAAAGCTAAAAGAGACACACACAGACCAAAAAGATTCAAACTGCCCAAAGAGACACACAGCCTAAAGAGACACACACAGACCAAAGAGACACACACACAGACTAAACAGACACACACAGCCCGAAGAGACACACAAAGCCCAAAGAGACACACACACAGCCCAAAGACACAAAAAACGCCCATACAGACACATACAGACCAAAAGATTCAAACGCCCCAATGAGACACACATAGCCCAAAAAGACACACACGACCCCTAAGAGACACAAAGAGCCAAAATAAAAACACACAGACGAAAATGACTCAAACAGCCCAAAGAGACACACATAGCCCAACAGCCCAAAGAGACATAAACATCCCAAAGAGATAAACACAGTTTTCTTGCCATCTACATCCCTCTTAGTATCAACTTCTTCGTATAGCATAACGCTAAACTATTTTAAATTGACAACACTGTTCAAGCACCGCTTGCGTTTTATACAGAACACGTCGGAGAGGTAGAGCTATACATTATTAAAATTCTTTTCTTGCCATCTACATCTCTCTTAGTATCTACTTTCTAGTATACTATAACATTACACTCTATTTTAAACCGACAACACTGTTCAAACGCCATTGAGGTTACCTTAACTGCTAATCACACACACAACCTAAAGAGACACACACATCACAAAGAGACACCCACAGCCCAAAGAGACACATACAGCTCAAAGAGACACATACAGCTCAAAGAGACGTACACGGCCCAAAGAGACGCACACATCCAACAGAGACACACAAAGCCAAAAACGACACAAACAGCCAACAGAGGCACACACACCAAATAAAGATTCAACCTGCCCAAAGATACACATAGGATAAGGAGTGGCCCTCTGCAATAAGAGATAGCCACAAACAAATTAGACATATATATTTTCTGAATAGACAATAGCACCCAGATGCGACACACACACAGCCAAATGCCACAAAAAATGCTCAACCTCCCAAGCGACACCAAGATACCACAAGATACGAATGCCCCAATGAGACACACAAAGCTCCAAAGTGACACACATCGCCCCACAGAGACACAGACACCCAAAAGAAAGATACACAGACAAAAAGGACTCAAACAGCCCAAGAGACAGATACAGCTCAAAGAGATGCACACGGCACAAAGAGACGCAGACATCCAACAGAGACACACAAAGCCCAAAACGACACAAAAAGCCAAAAGAGACACACACAGACCAAAAAGATTCAAACTGCCCAAAGAGACACACAGCCTAAAGAGACACACACAGCCCAAAGAAAGACACACACAGGCTAAACAGACTCACACACAGCCCGAAGAGACACACAAAGCCCAAAGAGACACACACACAGCCCAAAGAGAAAAAAAAACGCCCATACAGACCAAAAGATTCAAACGCCCCAAAGAGACACATATAGCCCAAAGAGAAACACACGACCCATAAAAGACACAAACAGCCAAAAGAAAGACACACAGACCAAAATGACTCAAACAGCCCAAAGAGACACACATAGCCCAACAGCCCAAAGAGACATAAACATCCCAAAGAGATAAACACAGTTTTCTTGCCATCTACATCCCTCTTAGTATCAACTTCTTCGTATAGCATCACGTTAAACTATTTTAAATTGAAAACACTGTTCAAGCACAACTTGCGTTTTATTCAGAGCACGCCGGAGAGGTAGAGCTATCCATTATTAAAATTCCTTTCTTGCCATCTATATCTCTTTTTCTATCTACTTTCTAGTACACTATAACATTAGACTCTATTTTAAACTGACAACACTGTTCAAACGCTATTGAGGTTACCTTAACTGCTAATCACTTTAACCCTTTTTTCTCTATCGTCAAGTACATGCTCTGGAAAGGTACCTAGGAACATAAGGCAATTCAGGGACCAGAGGGGAATCCTCGCTCGTAACTGCTAATCACTTTAACCCTTTTTCTCCATCGTCACCTTAACTGTTAATCAGTTTAATCCCTTTTTTTCTCCATCGTCATACAATCCAATCACTAATTAGAATCATTCACACTCCTATTATTCAAAACATTAATTAATATCGTTCATAGAGTCCAATTTGCGAATTCCTTATCCCTTTTTGCAAGTCAGTTAACCCTATGAAGCGAATTGGGTATACCTTTCACAATAACAAAAGACTTAGCAGTGATTACATCTCATTGTCGGTGACAATTCAATCAGATCAGAGTTGTGCAAATGAAATACCTTTTTCGCAAATTGAGTTAGCTTCTATTTCATAGACAAAATATTTGAATTCGTTTTATTAACAGCGAAAGAAGACGCGCTGGTTTTGTAACACGGGCTTACCTTAAAAGGACATGCATACCGTGAATTAGAAAGCTGATAAATTGCGTCAGAACAACTTGTCCTTCATCAAAGTGAAAGACAAGTCCTCAAAGTATAAGACCATGTCTGGTTGGCCTACAAACATATCTGGTTGGCCAAGAATGTGAGGGAGCTCTGAATCTCTTTGAAAAGGTGTAATACCCTGTAGAAATGTTTACCTATATACATGGGGATAGTCACTCTCTTTGAAAAACCAAACCAGACTATACCCATCAAACCAGACTATACCCACCAAACCAGATTGTACTCACCAAACCAGATTATACCTACCAGAAACCTGTTTGGTACAGAGGCGCACGCAAATTCCATATGTGGTTACTACTCACACTCATTTTTTCCCAAGGTCACCCAATCAAAATTTTGAAATAGCCACTTCGTTCAGCATAGTCGAAAAATCAAATAAATATGTCTTTGAGGATGGCTTAATCCCCCACAGTCCCCGGGGGAAGGGATGTAAGTTATGAACTTCGCCCATTGTTTACATATAGCCTAGTATTGGTTATTGGGAAATATACAAACGTTTTCAGGGGGATCTTTTCTGGTGAGGAGGAGGGTTTGGAGGGAGGGGGTTACGTGGGAGGATCTTTCCATGGAGGCATTTTTCACGGAGGAAGGCAATTTTCCATGAAGGAAAATTCCATGCCGGATTTCCCAGCATTATTTAAAAAACGATCAGAAATTAAATTTTAAAAAAACAAGTTTTTTCAACTGAAAGGGAGGAGCAACAAACACCTCATCGTCAATACCTCGCTCTTTACGCTAAATTTTTTTAGTACTTTCAAAAGCGCTATTTATTCTAATTAAAGGGCCTTTGTAATTCAGGGGTCATTCTCAAAGAACTGGAATACATTTTGAACTTTGAAAGTTCTTGAAAGAGCGAGGTATTGACGAGGGGGCGAGCCCCTTCATATACGTAATAATTTCTGTCGTTTTAACTTTTAATGTTGCTCCATTACTTTCAGTCAAAAAAACTTGTTTTTTTTAATTTAATAAAGTCCAAAAGCCCTAGTTACTGAGCCAATATTTTATCTGGTCTAGGCTTAGCCAGGCTCAAAAAGTACGGAAAGGCTTGTATCAGCTTATTTTATTTCGAGGAAAAACTAGGGTGAAACCCAGTTAATTCCCTGAATTTTCAAGTGCATATTTTATACGTTGTACAATTATATAAACTATATACGCTTTTTGATTTTGGGCATTCGTTTATAGAGAACAATCGAAAACCTATCTTGGTTACAATAGTAGCTGCAGCCATGATCCTAAAAGAACAAAATTCAAAATGAATAATCAAGTAAAACCTCAAACGAACAGAAATTACTACAAACATCTAATGTCCCGGTTAGTCTTCATATATTATTTTTTTGTTGTTTTGCTGTTGATGCCAAGACAAATAAAAACCACAGTGCCCGGAATACAATTAGTTTTCAGTACAGCGGAAATCAAATTGGTTTTTTAAAGGCTTAGAAGGCAATAACCTTACTTCTCTCTGTGGTAATTTTTGTTTCTTTGAAATTTCTTTGATTATTCATTTTAGTTTCCAATTATTTTAGGATTAATTTATTCATATATAGTAATGTTATCGTTATGACTGACTTGATTATTCATTCTTTTAAATTCCGTTCGTTTTTTTTAATTCCGTTCGTTTTGGAGTCCATAAATTCATTGACAGTTATTTCTATCCGTTTTAAATGTGAATTCTTATAGGACTTCATTTTTGTCTTCGGTTTTAATATGAATCTTCACTTTCTTTGAAGAACTTCTTTCTGAAGAACGCTTAAAATAATTACCACAAATAAGAGTAGGGCTATCACCCCATAAACCCTCTAAGGCCAGAGCTTCATCCTGGACACATGGCTAGATCCAAGTAGAGTTAGATGTTCAATTAAATGATATTGAATTTATCTCATTCTGCTGGGTAACACTACACATCTGTTTTTAATTTATCTTGAATAAAAAAAGATACTTCTTAACTAATTAAACTTCTTACGTGTCTTAAAATCATGGTAGCAGCATCACATGTAACCTACTATAAAACAAACCGTATCTCAGAGTAACCGAGAATTCAAAAATGCATTTTGAAAAAAAAAATGCATCTTGAGGAAGAATCGCCATTTCAAGCTGATTCGAGAATATTACCTTTTATATACGTTTACATTAATGGTAAAACTTATTACAAAAACAAATTTATGGGAACTTCCATAAATTCTTGCCAGGCGTGGCAGAACTGTGAAAACTGTACCAAGCGTGGCGGAACTGTACAGCACGCGTGTTATTCTGAGATGTACACCAGACGATGGAAAACCAGCGGCCCCTCGGTGTTTTGGGGACTGTACCAAGCGTGGCGAAGCTGAGCAGCACACATGGCGTTCCAAGGTGTACACCGGATGGTGGAAAATAAGCACACCCTTGGGGTAGCTTTTGTTTTGCAATCTTAAGATTCGCTGGTAGATAATTCCCAACATTAAAAAAAAAATCAAAAGAAATTAAATAATAAAAATATATATATTTAGTAAGCTTTTGAAAATATTGGCTGTTTGATAATCTGTTTGATAACAAATACAGCAAATATATATATATATATATATATATATATATATATATATATATATATATATATATATATATATATATATATATATATATATATATATATATATATATATATATATATATATATATATATATATATATATATATATATATATATATATATATATAAGTAGTAAGTCATATAAAGGTTTCAGTAGTGCTTGCGTAATTTGTCTTACCTCTCGCCTGAGGCATGAATATACAGTGTAGTCTAACCGGTACATTGGCTTACCACGGGTTAAGGCATTAATAGATAGTGGTAGTGCTTGCGTAATTTGTCTTACCTCTCGCCTGAGGCATGAATATACAGTGTAGTCTAACCGGTACATTGGCTTACCACGGGTTAAGGCATCAATTAGCGCTGATCCTACATTGAATTACACATGGATATGTGTGCAGTTTAACCGGTACATTGAGTTACCAGGGTCAGTCACCTATTACTACGAACGGTATTCTATTTCGTGATATACATGTTTTTTTTATGGTAAATCCGTGCCAGAAAAACCGGCGCGTCTTGTTTAGCTGCCAATATAATCAATTATTTTATTCCAGTTTTTCTAAACCAGTATTGTCTATAACTTAATTTAAGTAGACAATGAACGATATTAATTATTGTTTTGAATAATAGGAGTGTCAATGATTCTAGTTAGTGATTGGATTGTATGACGGTGGAGAAAAAAAAGATTAAACTGATTAACAGTTAAGGTAACCCCAAAGGGGTTGTTAACTCAGGTAATTTGTTACTTGACCTAGCTTTACCTCTCCGATGTGGTCTGTATAATACACAAGTAACGTTTGAAAAGTATTGTCAATTTAAAATAGGATCTAACGTTCCCTTCGTCCCCCATTTCTGCGGGGCAGGGGCGGGTAGGAGCGGGGGCGGGGGAGTCAATTGTGGAGGTATAACAAGTACCATTCATTGCGATCGTAGCTCTATGTTGGCTCGTTTTAAATACTTCAGCTTGTCTATTCATTTGTGTTAAATAAAAATCTTGAATCTGGAAAATGAAAAAATAAGTATTTAAACAAAATGTACGATGCTGCTAATTAAAAAATAGTAGACTACACTCAGAATTGTTTGCATGAGGGTTCAGTTAAAGAGGGTTCACTTGCACGAGGGTTCAGATGCATAAGGGTTCACTTGCTTGGGGTTCAGTTACACGCGGATTCAGTTACAATGGAACCCACACAAAAACAATGGGGCACACACAAAAGCCAAAAAATGAAAAAATAAGTATTTAAACAAAATGTACGATGCTGCTAATTAAAGAATAGTAGGCTACACTCAGAATTGTTTGCATGAGGGTTCAGTTAAAGAGGTCTCACTTGCATGAGGGTTCAGATGCCTGGAGGTTCACTTGCTTGGGATTCAGTTACATGCAGATTCAGTTACACGGGGATTAGTTAAATGCAGTTGAGTTGCACAGTCTTATAGGAAAAAATTGGAGGTCATACATAAAATGTTATGTTAGGAGCTTTTTTTATGGAAATGGTTTATTTTTGAAATGAAGCTATGCTCTTCTGACTGAAGATAAACATTTGAATCAGATAATGTGAAAATGTAAACAATTGAAACAGAGAAGTGTGTTTTGACGATATTTTTTATAATTCCGTCTGAAAAATAGGAGTTCACGCTTAAAAAGTTCTACTAAGAGCTATTTTTATGGAAATGGTTCATTTTTGAACCAAAACCACGCTTTTGTGGGTAGGAGAGGGGGGAGGGGGAGTCAATTTTGGAGATTTCTGATAACAAGTACCATTCATTGCGATCGTAGCTCTATGTTGGCTCGTTTTAAATACTTCAGCTTGTCTATTCATTTGTGTTAAATAAAAATCTTGAATCTGGAAAATGAAAAAATAAGTATTTAAACAAAATGTACGATGCTGCTAATTAAAGAATAGTAGGCTACACTCAGAATTGTTTGCATGAGGGTTCAGTTAAAGAGGTCTCACTTGCATGAGGGTTCAGATATGTTATTTGCTTGCGTGTATAGGAATTCCCATGTTATTTGCTTGCTTGTATAGGAATTCCCATGTTATTTGCTTGCGTGTATAGGAATTCCCATGTTATTTGCTTGCATGTATAGGAATTCCAATGTTATTTGCTTGCGTGTATCAGAATTCCCATGTTATTTGCTTGCGTGTATAGGAATTCCCTTGTTATTTGCTTGCATGTATAGGAATTCCCATGTTATTTGCTTGCGTGTATAGGAATTCCCTTGTTATTTGCTTGCATGTATAGGTATTCCCATGTTATTTGCTTGCGTGTATAGGAATTCCCATGTTATATGCTTGCGTGTATAGGAATTCCCATGTTATTTGATTGCTTGTATAGGAATTCCCAGGTTATTTGATTGCATGTATAGGAACTCCCAGGTTATTTTCTTGCTTGTATAGGAATTCCCACGTTATTTTGTTTGCGTGTATAGGAATTTCCATGCTATTCGCTTGCGTGTATAGGAATTCCCATGTTATTTTATTGCGTGTATAGGAATTCCCACGTTATTTGCTTGCGTGTATAGGAATTTCCATGTTATTTGCTTGCGTGTATAGGAATTCCCATGCTATTTTAAGGGCTTATGTCCTCTCCCATGCTATTATAAGAGTTTATATCCCCTTCCTATGCTATTCCAGGAGTTTATGTTCCTTCCTATGCTATTATAAGGGCTTTTCCGTGTGGTTTTTCTTTACTTGGTACCCATTAAAAACAAAATTTTGGTGTTAAATAAGTAGTTCTTATATTTTTTAAAAGAGCTTTACGGGGTTTGAGAGACTCGATTGCCTGATTCCGTGTGATTTTTTTTTACTTGGTTCCCATTAAAAACAAAATTTTTGTGTTAAATAAGTAGTTCTTGTATGTTTTAAAAGTGTTATACAGGGTTTGAGACACTCGGGTGCTTGATTCCGTGTGGTTTTTCTCTACTTGGTACACATTAAAAACTAAAATTTTTTGTTAAATAAGTAGTTCTTATATCTTTTAAAAGAGCTTTACGGGGTTTGAGAGACTCGATTGCCTGATTCCGTGTGGTTTTTCTTTACTTAGTGCCCATTAAAAACACAATTTTTGTGTTAAATAAGTAGTTCTTGTATCTTTTAAAAGAGCTTTACGGGGTTTGAGACACTCTGTGGCCTGATTCTGTTTGGTTTTTCTTTACTTAGTGCCCATTAAAAACGAAATTTTTGTGTTAAATAAGTGGTTTTTGTATCTTTTAAAAGAGCTTTAAGGGGTTTGACAGACTCACTTGCCTGATTCCGTGTGGTTTTTCTTTACTTAGTGCTCATTAAAAACGAAGTTTTTGTGTTAGATAAGTAGTTTTCGTATCTTTTAAAATAGCTTTAAGGGGTTTGAGAGACTCAGTTGCTTGATTCTGTGTGGTTTTTCTCTACTTCGTTCTCATTAAAAACAAAGTTTTTGTGTTAAATAAGTAGTTCTTATATCTGTTAAAAGAGCTTTAAGGGGTTTGAGAGACTCGGTTGCCTGATTCCATGTGGTTTTTCTTTACTTGTTGCCCATTAAAAACAAATTTTAGTAACACATTCTACACTGTGAGCAGTGTAAAAACAAATCCTCTTGATATTATTTGAAGAAATCATTACATAAATTTTTTTTTATTTTTTTGTACGTATCTTAAAATGACAAAATATGCTTACGGCTCTAACAATTGTGCTCTATGATTGGTCAGAGACACGATGTGGCTTTCCCACTGGTATTCTATGTCCGGTTATCGACACTACCTAGTCTATTGCATGTATTAAATCAGTATTTATTACGCAGTGGAATGATAAACACATAAGTCATATCTTAAAAAAAAGTGAAGATGGAGCATTTTAATAAAGTGTGTTCACATAACAAGGTTATTTTAGCATTGAATGCCGACAAGGAGAAGTATTTAAACTATGAAACAAGTACAAGTGGTAGCACTATTGGAAATGTATGCATGCATTGTCATGACAGTAAGGAATTAAATTTCTTTGGAATACCGCAAAAATTCAACTCTTATGTTGGTGGTTATGCGAGATTGAGATCTCCAGAGATGAGTGTACTCAAAGAGAATGCCAACATAAAAATAATCGTTGATGATAGAGGACAACTCCTTGCTACTGTTGTAGGTAACACATTACCTACTGATATATCCAATCGTCAGCTTTCGGGTATTAGCATTCAACGGAAGGTCAATAAAAGAAAGGCCTACTTTTCTACTAATATCGTAAACCATATCATGTCTACCTGCCGAAACTGTTACCTGTGTAAAAATGGTGTGATAATAGACAGTGAAATTGCCAGATAAATAAAAAGGGCATTGTCAGAAAATATCACTATGGAATATAAACATGAATCGATGAAAAAAAAGCACCAGCAAACGTTACTGCCATTGATCAAACAGTCAATGAATAAAATAATATCAAAGACGAAAAGCATATTGAGCCTGTTGATGAGACACCAGTAAAAACTGTGTATGACTCAAAATGGAATGATTATTCTACTGATTACGAACTAAGACAAGACAATAGCTACAATATCAAGAGAGAACATGGTGAACTACTTTATGGAACAGATTCAAAATGTCCAAAGTTAATCATTGATATTAATAATGTATCATAATATATTTTTGTATTAATATTCTTCATAGCATTACATTTCATTCAAAATATTACATTTTTATGTGTTCATTGTTTTTAGAGTATGCTAAGCTAGCATATCAAACGTTTAGAATATCTATTAAAACATTGGAGATGTAAGAAAAGGAATTTGCATATATCTATTGTCAGACACACGGGATAACATTGACAAAATCTAGGTATCAGAATGAATAAATTCATTATCAACATCCTTTATCGGATATGTCGGTTAAAATTGATAAAATATAAATGTCAGAGTGAATAATTTTTTTTATCAACATCCTTTGTCAGATACATCAAATAAAATTGACAAAATCTAAATTTCAGAATAAATAAATGCTTTAACAACATCCTTTATCGGATATGTCGGATAAAATTGACATAATCTAAGTATCAGAGTGACTATATTCTATATCAAAATCCTTTTCTCAGATACATAGGATAAAATTAACAAATTCTAAGTGTTAGAGTGAATAAATTTTTTTTATCAACATCCTTTGGCAGATACATCGGATAAAAGTGACAAAATATAAATTTCAGAATGAATAAATTCATTATCAACATCCTTTTGTTGGATAGGTCGGATAAAATTGACAAAATCTAAGTATCAGAGTGAATATTTTTTTAACAAAATCCTTTGCCAGGTAAATCGAATAACATTGATAAAATATAAGTGCCAGAGTAAATAATTTTTTTTACTATCAAAATCCATTGTCAGATACATCAAATAAAATTGACAAAATCTAAATTTCAGAATAAATAAATGATTTAACAACATCCATTATCGGATATGTTGGATAAAATTGACAAAATCTGAGTGTCAGAGTAAATAAATTCTATATCAACATCCTTTTCACGGATTCATAGGATATAGTTGACAAAATCTTAATTTCAGAATGAATAAATTCATTATAAAAATTCTTTGTTAGATATTTTAGATAAAATTAACACAGTATAAATTTCAGAATGAATAAATGCTGTAACAATGTCCTTCATCGGATATGTCTGATCAATTTGACAAGATCAAAGTATCAGAGTGATTAAATTCTATATAAACATCCTTTTCTCAGACACAAACGATAAAATTGAAAAATTCTAAGTGCTAGTGTGAATACATTTTTGTTATCAACATCTTTTCTCAGATACATCAAATAAAATTGAGAAAATTTAAATTTCAGAGGTATTAAATTTATTATCAACATCCTTTGTTTGATATGTCGGATAAGATTGACAAAATCTAAGTATCAGAGTGAATAATTTTTTTATCAAAATCCTTTGTCAGATACATCAAATAAAATTGACAAAATCTAAATTTCAGAATGAATAAATGCTTTAACAACATCCTTTATCGGATATGACGGATAAAATTGACA